>NW_027185694.1:30939661-31010810 GCF_028583685.1 Petaurus breviceps papuanus | reverse complement strand
ACACACACACACACACACACACACACACACACACACACACACACACAAAACCTAGCCATGTGACTTTGGGCAAGTTACTTAACCCCAATTGCCCTCCAAAAAGCAAAAAAAAAATATATATATATATATCCCTCCCTATCGCCCATTGAGAGCCATTCCTTAAAACAAAGAATATAAAATAAAGAAGAAAAAAGGCAGTTTGGCAAAATCAACCAACACATTAATCAGGTTTAGCAGAATATGCCATGTTCCAACTTGGTAGTCCCCTACTTCTACAAAGAAAAGAAGATACATGCCAAAAGACAATCATTTTTAAAGCTTTATGTGTTTTATGGGATGAAAGAAAATTGTTCTCCAAAAGATAAAGGCACACTTCTTACAGCCTCTTAGGGCAAGTTCAAATGCAAAAGAAATAGATGGCTACCGATGGATAACAGTAAAAGGAGTCTGCATCAAAGTAGAACTTGAAAATCCTGGGTAGCTGTCATCCAGTTCTTGTTAGGTAAAGGAAAAGCAACAAATGAAAACTAGCTCTGTACATAAAACCAAAACCAAGTGAAGGCACCAGTAATCTGTACGTGTGTATCTGCCCTCACTTAATCTGGCCTTTAACTGGGAAACTTTATTCTTTCTCCTGTAAGAGAGAAGCCTTGAGATAGACAAGAAGACAAGACAAGATAAAGCCTAACTTACCTAGTACTCCATCCTTCCCAGTAAGATCCCCCAATAACCTTCTAATAAATTATCTTAACTATATCAAAAACACATCACTGCACATATTATTATGCCAAGTGAAAAAATAAATAAATGGAAAAAAAAACCACCAAGCTGGGTCCCAGCCATTAGAAAACTACACTCTAACTCAAATATACACGTGGAGTCACAGAGCCAGCAAAAGAGTGCCAAGTAATAATAACTGCGAGCACTTACATAGCACAATGAAGTTTTGCAAAGTGCTTTACATGTGCTAACTTACTGAATTATAAAAATATAATGCAAATCAATGAGCAGAATTTACATCTTTATGACAATGCATTTTTGGGGTAAAAGTGACATTAAGACCAAGAGAATTAGCTAGGCATTCCCAAAGAAGTCAGCTCTTTTCTGACCAATCCAGGAAGATATCATGGGAGAAAAAAGAAGGGTATTCAAGGCATGTAACAATCTGCTGGAGAAAGTCAAAGATGGAAGTGAAATGAGCAAAGGTAAATAAGGTTAGGAATAAAAGAGGAAACCAAAGAAGTAATGTGGCCCAAGGCTGCCTGGGAAAGGCCTGTAAAAGGCACTAGAGATGTGATAAGATATAAAGCTACAAAGAACTGCTATCAACAAATCAGACAATTTTGCAATGATGTATACAGGCTCACTAAGAGGAGCTCCACTAAAAACATTAGGAGTTCAAGAAGCAGTAGAATTTGTAATAAGGCAGGCAAGAGCTTGCTAGTGCCTGAGGAAAGAGAGAAGTGGCAATAGAGATGTAGAGGAAGGCACTAAACAAGAGATCTTGGCAAATGATTCAACTTTCAATGTAAATACTATAAACTGGTGTTAAACCCCCAACAGACATAACTAGCTGCCTCTTTTCCCTGATGACAGACACTGAAGTCACGTATATAGTACTGGCCAAATGAAAATCTAAAAAGGTGACACTTCCAATCTAGAAATTTCAGTATTCTAGGCCAAGATGGCGGAGTAGAAGTACGACCTTCCCGCGGCTCAGGCTTCCACCCTCCCCAATCCATGTAAAAAGGGGACTCTAAACAAACTTTGGAGCTGCAGAACCCACAAAATGACACAGAGAAGCTAACCTCCCGCTGAGGACAGCCCGGCAGGCGGGCAGGAATCAGCCAGCGCAGGGCTCTGGGAGCCGAGCCCAGCACCACGCCAAGTCTTTAGCCCCAGACCAGCTGCCAGCCAGAGGGACCCCCAGATCAACAGCAGCTGTGGCCGTTTCCAGATTTATCAACACATACATGCGAAGGACAAGGTGAGAGGCCAGTGCAGTCTGGACTTTGGGATCCAGTAAGTGGGAGTGTGTGGCTTTTACCCCCGGGGCGAGAAACCGCTGAGACGCCAGCACAGCCTGCCAGCACCACATGGTGCCTTCAGCTCCTGGCCTGCAGAGTGTAGGGGGACCAGTAATCAATCACTCTTGCTTTAACCTGCTTGGATCGGGATTGCAGTCTAGGGTGGAGGTCCTGGGGTGTGTGTCCAGCTTGCCAGAGCGTGTGGAGACCTCAGAGAGGGCACCCATTTAGTAACTCTGGCAGCTGAGAAAACCCCAGCGTTTGGGACAAAAACTCCCCTGTCTGGTGGCAGAGTCCTACTGTGGCAAGAAGCCCAAAAGTCAAATAATTGAGTGGCAAAATGAGCAGGCAAAGGAAACAAAGCAGACAGAAGATTCCAACATTACACTCCTATTTTGGGGACAAGCAGGAGCAAGGCATGGAACAGGAGGAAAACAGTGAAGTCAGAACTCCTGTACCAAAAGCTTCAAAGGAAAATACAAGCTGGTTACAGGCCATAGAGGACCTTAAGAAGCAGATAAGAGAAGTGGAGGAAAAATTGGGAAGAGAAATAAGAACAATGCAAGAAAATTATGAAATGAGAGTCAACAGCCTGACTGAGGAAAATAATACCTTAAAAAACAGACTAACTCAAATGGCAAAGGAGGCTCAAAAAGGCAATGAGGAGAAAAATGCCTTAAAAAGTCGAATTTGCCACATGGAAAAAGAATCTCAAAAGCTCACTGAGGAGAATCATTGCTGCAGTATTAGATTGGAGCAAATGGAAGCTAATGACTTTATGAGAAATCAAGATGCTGTTAAACAGATCCAAACAAATGAAAGAATAGAAGGCAACACGAAATATCTCATGGGAAAAACCACTGACCTGGAAAACAGATCCAGGAGAGACAATTTAAAAATTATTGGACTACCTGAAAGCCATGACCAAACCTAGAAAGCATCCTCCAGGAAGTTCTCATAGAAAACTGCCCTGATGTTTTAGAACCAGAGGGTAAAATAGAGGTTGAAAGAATCCACCGATCTCACCTCCTGAAAAAGATCCCCAAAAGAAAACTCCTAGGAATATTATAGTCAGGTTCCGGAATTCCCAGATTAAGGAGAGAATATTACAAGCAGCCAGGAAGAAACAATTTGAATATTGTGGAAACACAATCAGGATAACCCAGGATCTGGTAGCTTCTACACTGAGGGATCAAAGGGCTTGGAATGTGATATTCTGGAGGTCAAGGGAGCTGGGATTAAAACCAAGAGTCGCCTACCCAGCAAAACTGAGTATCATGTTTCAGGGGAAAATATGGTCATTCAGTGGAATACAGGCAGAGTTGAATAGAAAATCTGACATTCAGATACAAGAAGCAAGAAAAGCATGAGAAGGTAAACAGGGAAAAGACATCATAAGGAACTTATTAAAGTTGAACTATTAACATTCCTACATGGAAAAACAATAATTGTAACTGATGAAACTTTTCTCAGTAGTTGAAGGGATTAGAAATATATATATATATATGTATATATATATGTATATATATATGTCTTTATATGAGGGTATGCGGGCATATGAATACATATGTGAATGTGTGTATATACATTTACAGGTATACATAGATAGAGGGCACGGGACCAATTTAACAGGAAGAGATGATACTTAAAAGGTGAAATTAAGAGGTGAGAGGAATATAATGAGAGGAGATGGGGAGAGACAGATTGGGGCAAACTATCTCATACATAAGAGGCAAGGGAAAATGGTTACAATGGAGGGGAAGAATAGGAAGGCAAAGGGGAATGGGTCAACCTTATTCCTATTGAATCTGGCTTGAGGAGGGAGGGAAATACACACTAAATAGGGGATCTCACCCTCCAGGAGAATGGAGGGGAAGGGGATGAGAGGGGGGATGATGGAAGGCAGGGCAGGCTGGGGGGGAGGGAAGTTGGAAGCACCCACTTTTGAAAAGGGACAGGATCAAAGTAGAGAATAGAACAAGTGGGAGGTGGGATAGGAGGGAGGGAAATATGGTCAGTCTTTTACAATGTATCGACTATGTTATTGTTTTGCATTAGCCACACATGTACAACCTATACTGAACTGCTTGTCTCCCCAGTGGGGGTGGGTGGCAGGGGGGGAAGGGAATGAATCTGGAATTGAAAGTTTTAAAATCAAATATTCAAATATATATATGTGTGTGTGTGTGTGTGTGTGTGTGTGTGTGTGTGTATACTATTATTAATACCATCTTACATATAATTAAGAAATAAGATATACAGGCACTGAGGCATAGAGATCCACTGGAAAAGTGGAAACGGGTATGGGAGAAAATGTGGGAGAGAGCAGATTGGAGGTGGGGATATCCTGTGGGACTGCTGTTTTGGGGGGATGGGTGGGGGGAAAGCGGGGAGAAAATTTGTAACTCAAAATCTGGCGGAAACGAATGATGTAAATCAGAAGTTAATAAAGCATTTAAAAAAAATTTTTCAGTATTCTAAATCAAAAGCAAATAAATGACTGAGAGAAATCCCCAGAGCTAGATACCTAAAGACAAAAGAATAATAATAATAAGCAAAGAAGTACTTCTAAATCTATTAGTAGTCCATTCTTCTGATTCATAGGAAGAAAAATATAAAACAATATTTTTTTTTTAAGCAATTGGGGTTAAGTAACTTGCTCAAGGTTACACGGCGAGTTATTATTTCTGGGTGTGGTGCTAAGTATCTGAGCCCGGATTTGATCCAGGTCATCCCGATACTGGAGCCGGTGCTCTTACTCGCTGAGCCACCTGGCCACCCCTAAGCAATTGGGGTTAAGTAACTTGCTCAAGGTTACACGGCCAGGTGTTTCTGGGTGGGTGCTAAGTGTCTGAGCCCAGGATTCGATCTCCAGGTTTTTTCAACACTGGAGCCGGTGCTCTTACTCGCTGTGCTACCTAGCCGCCCCAATATAAAATAATATTAAGGCTGCTAAAGACTATCACCTACTTTTCTGGAAAGGACCATAGGGCCAGTGTAAGGGTAGAAACAGGTGGCACATGCTACTAGGTCACATACCAACAACTATTCACAAAAAATAAAAGACTATAATTCTTGGACCCAATCCCTCAAACACCAATAATCACAGAATTTTAAAGCTGGAAATGACATTAAAAATAAGGCAGTTAAACCCCCTTCTTTTTACATATGAGCAAACAAAAGTTCAATGTCATACAACCCATCTAATCAGTGGCAGAGGAAGGACTACATCCAAAATCTCCTAATTTGAATAAGTACGGCTAATAGTTTGTTGTTGTTGCTGTTTTAAAGGGTTTTTTAATTCTAATTGTACAACTGTATTATTTTTAAGTATGAAAAATACCAACAAATAAATATTTTATCGGGACTTTTGTCCAGAGCTTGGGGAGTGCTCCTGACCTTTTGAGAGATGAGGAGAAATCACATTCAGTACACTGAGCTACCAAAGAATTAAGACTGCATTTAGTTTATGTTTTTTTTTAACATAGATCAATCATGTGTTGCAAAGTTAAAGCATCAGTCCATTGATACCAAGACTATATAAAAATGCAGTTGACAGACAACAAAGAGAGTTAGCATGCACTAATGAGAACCTGCTGAAGATTTGCTCACATATTTCAATTCAACATATACCTATTAAGCACCATAGTTAGGCACTAGGGCTGCAAAACCAAAAAGGCAATCGTACTTGTCATCAATTCCTCCTATCAGAGCACAAATTAAGAGTTTAAAGGGCCCTCAGAAGTCATCTAATCCAACTCCCTCACCTAAGAAATGAGGAAAAACAGGGGCCCAGAGAGGTTAAATAACATTTCCAAGGTCACACAAAAAGGAAGTTCCTGAGCTGAAATTCAAACCTCAGTCCCCTGTCCCCCCAATGCTCTTTATTTCCCCTGTCCCACACTGCTGGCACCTGAGCAAAGAATGCTTCCCAGACATGAGACACCCATCCTTTAAAACGGATGCCTCTAAAGCTAAGCTTCCATCAGCTATGTTTATAACCTTTTGTAGTGTCAAAAACAGGGAAGCAGTTTGTCAGCTGCAGGCATTGTGGGATCACAGAATCATCAATTCCTAGGCCTTCGACAAGACCATCTAATTCAAACCCTAAATGGATGAGGAAACTAAAGTCCAAAAAAATTTGGGGATGGCCAAAGTCACAAAGCTTCTAAGTAGTGAAAATGGGTTTTAACACCACCAGTACTTAGCCCCTTGCCATGCTTATTTCATGGTGTCATACTAACTCACCATCCTAATTAAGTTCTGACCTCTTCTTTCAGCTAAATAGAGTAAACATATCAGTCCGATTCCTCTGTATCTGGACTCAAAATATAAGTCTGTGAATTCGCTAAGCAACTAAATAGTTGCCTAGTGTGCAATAAATCCAAGAATACTGCCAGAACAAAAACTCCCTATTTCAAAAGAATTTCTGAGAAAACTGGAAAAGTGTGAAAGAAATTAGAATTTGAGTAACATACTGTATTCCAAAACAAGCTATAAATTGATAAATTACCTTAACATAAAGATCACGGTACAAAAAAAAACTTAAGAGTAAAATTTAAGGCGATCCCTTTCAGATCTATAATTGGGTAAAATCCTTAAGTAATAGAGGTGATAATAAAGACAAAATAGACAATAATTATATAAAATTTAAAACCTTTTGTGGAAACAAAATCAACACAACTTGAACAAGAGAAATTGTCAACTAAGAAAAATCTGCACATCAGCTATTACTGATAAAGGTCTGATACCCAAGATAAACAAGGAATTTGTACAAGTATATAAAACTTAGTCATTTCCCAATAACTAAGTTGTCAAAGAATATGAATGGCTTTCAAATGAAGAAATTCACAGACTTAATACTCTAGAAGGAACTCAGAAGCTACCTAAGTCCAAAATCTTCTTGCAGAAAACAGTCCCAGAGACGAAAATTAACTTGCCCAATAATACAATTGTATAGTACTTGGCAGTACATGTCAGAGTTGAGATTTGAACCCAGGAACTCTGAATCCAGCCCCAGTACTATTTTTACCGTACCATGTAACTGACATAAAACAAAACAACAATGAAATCAATGTAATGACCACTCCTGATTCCAGAGGACTAAAGAATAAACATATTTCCTTCATCTGAGAAGTCATGGATTTAAGTGCAAAATGAGATACAGGTTGTCAAACATGGCCAATGCATTGGTTCATTTTGCTCAACAATACTTCTCTGGGCTTAATATCTGAAAAATCATCAATAAAGCATATTTTGGGGGAGGAGGGGGGAAGGCAGGGCAATTAGGGTTAAGTGACTTACCCAAGGTCACACAGCTAGTAAGTGTTAAGTGTCTAAGGCCAGATTTGAATTCAGGTCCTCCTGACTCCAGAGCTGGTGCTCTATTCACTGAACCACCTAGCCGCCCCATTAAAACATTTTCTATAACTTTTGTTTTAAGCCAAGCAATCTAATGAATAAGGGACTATGGACCCTCAGTTTGGTATGGTGCTCAGGTTCTTGGAAGTTACAAAGTAATCAAAAACATTTAGTAAGCACCTTATAAAAATGCCCAACTGAGGATACAAAGAAAAAAATAAACAGTCCCTGCCCTTAAGGAGTTAATAAAAAAATAATCAAACTCCCAATATGGTGATTTCTAAACCAGAATATCACTTTTTCATCTGTGATGATATACTTAGCTTAAGAACCAGGATTGGTCATTTACAAAACCCATTTTCTTCCTAGGCAGTAAATCTACCCAGGAACTAAATTATAAAGTTACTTATCAAAGAAGCAGAGTAATGGACACGAATATTCTTAAGGTATCTCAACTTCAATCAAGCTGAGACAATGTAAATGAGAAACAAATATAATGACACAGTGAACAATGTTGGACTAGGATTCACAAAGACCTGAGTTTGAATCGCACCTCAGATACAAAGTCACTCAATGTCTCAAAGATTCAGTTTCTTTCTCAGTAAAATGTAAATAACATCCACACTCAGTGGGTTGTTAGGTAAAAACACTCCACAAACATTCAAGTGCTATTGAAACATGAGCCGTATTATTACTGACCTTCTCTACTCTAGGGCTATTTCTATGAAAATGAAGATCAAATCAACTAGAATAGGATACCCTGTTTCTCAGACACTGACAGAGAAACAATGCTATTAGTTTACTTTGAACCTCTCCTTTTTTCTAGAGTTCATTAAGGGATCCTTCTGATTCATTACCATAGTACTCTCTAAGTACTCACATTGTCTAATGTGCCTAAATGACAAGCTGAGTGTCTTTCTTGCAAGGTATCATAACAAATACACAGATTATTTTTCATGATTATATTTCATGTTGTGACTTCCAGATGATCTATAGGGAAGCACCTTAATCTGTAGCTGTAAATCATACTGACAGGTTACTACTAGGAAGGATTCCTGTAGACAGCTAGCTCCCAGCCACAAACTATGGTATTTTCTTTCTGTTCTAAGAATATCATGCTTTTCTCTGTCTTGCCCTTACCTTGAAGTCCTATCTTACCTAAGGAGCAGGTAGTTTTCAGTTTACCTACATTGAACTCCTTAATGGTTGAGAAAGGAAGGTACAAATGTTTAATTGGAAATGAATATAAATATTATATAGTTCATCAATTTTTAAAGAATATGAAAAATATTCTTAAACTTAAAAATAAAATGAATGCAAGTAAATTTTTCTTTGATTCAAAAGGCATTTCAGGACCTGAGTACCACCAAGGAAATCACCATGTAGCTCAATTATTGCACAATATTGTAAATGTAGGAGGTTTGGCTAAACCTATAGTATAACTCACCTTAATGTACTGTTTTTGTTTTGCTTTGTGGGAGCAGTTGGAGCAAAATAAATTGCTAGTTTCAGCTCTTCCTTCTCATAAAAGGCGAATACAAGATATATAGATGGAAAACATTATTGGCTAAAACACAGCATAAAATCTCCAGTTCTATTGTCTCCACTGACATTTCTTTTATTATTATCATTTGAATTTTCAACATCCAAAACATTCTCTATCATTTTCATATCAGGAAAGAACACTAACTGGACTTCAGTTGAGAAATCTGAGTTCTAGTCCAGACTGGTCACTACTTTAACTATAAGCAAGTAATTGTATCTCTCTCTATTGATTATGGTATCTTGTCTGTAAAAGAAGGGTGAACTAGATCATCTGTCTTCATTGTTCCATAGAATATGTTTTACACTTTTCTGCATCACTCACCAAAATGACCAACAACAAAATAAACCTGCTACTATAAATAGCAATATCCAAATCATCACATCACACAAAGCAGCATGAAAAATATTAAGCAATTTCAACTCTAGTTTTGCCTTAGTAACAAAGGACCATACGCAACAATGGTCAGCAGAAGCTATTCAAAAAAAGAAATTTCTTGATAACATAGGACTTTTCATTCAGTGTTTCATGCACTATTAAAACACATTAAATATGCAATCTATTTTTGCACAAAACTTCAGTTAACCCAGTCCTTCAGGGGAGCATAAGCATTCATTACCAAGAACCAAATATCAGTAATACTGATTTGAGGAAAGGTACAGAAAATACGATGAAGTGGCCCAGTATGCTAATAAATTATAGTTCCTTCATCTAAATTTGCAAATCAAGACAAGATACACGAACTCTAGAGAAGAATTTAAAAGAGATCCCTAATCTAACTGAAACAAAAAAAAACCTGATTACAGTCTATCTTCAACCTTATTAGTCTTATGTAATGATACATAACTTTAGAAAAAATATAGAATGCTCCAAAAGTCTTAGTGCAGCTTTAAGTTTTAAAATAATCTGTATTAAAGCAAGGTTCAAGCATCCTTGCCAAAGTTTTAAATTTTAAAACTGTTCTTAGTTTTAATAATAAAAGGAAAGGTCTTTGAAAGAAACACATATTGAAGCCTTGTCATTTCACAAAAAAGATGAGGAGAGGAATTAGAGAAATACATCCAGACTCCCCAAAAATGATCCACTTGCTTTCTTGCCTTCCATGGACAATTCCACTGTCTCATAACTCCTGGGAGAGGAATGGAGGGAAGGCATTGAGCAGAGGCCATTGGCTAGGGACTGAAACAAGGACATGGATCCTGAAGCACTGGGCAGTCTCCATCCCCAGAAATCCCCCAGAAACCAGAGACATAAGCAAAAGACTGTTAAAAGGCTAGCATGGTCCCATTAGTCTCAGCATCACTGCAAACTCCTCCTTTGTATCAAAGGTTTCAGTTTTAAGAACAAACCCCTTGACTCACCTGGGGTAAATCAGGATCAAGATGTATCAAGTATTTCACATTTATATAATTATGCAAAAGGTAGTCACCCTTCCAACCCCTTATATTAGAACAAAATCCCCAAATGTAGGTGGGTGCTTGGCTGAGCTCAATCAGTACAGCCAAGATTCAATGTCAAGTTTCTAGGAATGCAATATAGAGCATCTATCCCCGCAAATCTACTTGTGCATTTAGTCAGATAGACTGCAATCTCCCAGAGGGCAGACAGAAACCCTATTTCTATGCAGCAGCTCAATACAGGACTGCAGAAGCTAGTGATCAAATAGTGTGTTTCTGTCACTACTTATGACCCAAAAATTACAGCAAATGCCTTTCCCTACCAAACATGGATACACGGATCACATCCTCTCAGCTACGTGTTAGACAGCCCAGAGAAAAGGCTCTGCGTTATGCAGCTATCCTGCACGCATGTGTGTCACCAGGCATGCTCTGCACACACCACTCCCCTCCCCCTGTTGTGTCACAGAAGAATGATGGTTCAGCACACTAGGGTTCCCTCCCCCACCTCCATTCAGAGGGTTGATGCTGCACAACTTACCATGGTGGCCAGGAGGCCTTTCAGGTGATTTGACTCTTGAGCTTAAGGGTCCCCCTCTCACAGTTCATGTCATGGTCCAAAGCAGGTTCGGGAATTCCCCCACCCATCCAAATTAAATTAGATACTATGCCCCCACCGCCACCAACTCCTCAAAACATACCCCAGGCCCTCTAAAAGACGGACGCCCTCCTCAATCCCACATCCTGGCACATCAGACCATTGGAACCCCCAGGAAAATTCATCAAAACCCACACGCCCGCCACCCCCAAAGTTAGACTGAAAAAACACCGGGAAACATCAATCCCGGGTCTAGCGCGGCCCCCACCCTGGCAAGAGCCGAGGCCGCGGCCTGGTGGGTGGGTTTTCCCGGGCCAGAAGCGGCCCTCGATCCTGCCCCAGGCGCTCCCTAGCTGGCCTAGCCTTAGCTGGCTGCCTAGCTACTCCCCGCCGAGGTCCGGTCCGCGCCGGCTGGCTGCGGGGAGCAGGCGCGCTCTCCCTTCCCGAAGAGGCCCCGTAGCCCGCGGGCCTACGAGCCGAGCGGCCGTGGAAGCTCAAGTCCAGGTCTCGAGGGAGGGGCGGGCAGGCCCGAACGGGGTCCGTGCGGGGCTCCCAGAGGACGCGGGGCTGGGGAGAAGAGCTCTGTGGCCGTGGCGTTCAGCTCGCTGCCCGGCTAAAGGAGACGCCGCCGCGGCTATAGCCGAGCTGTCCGGAGTTCCGGCGCCGGCACCATCTCGAAGCGCATCCCTCTCGCTCTTTCCCCCGGAGCCGTTCACTATGCCTTCTACCCTAACCGCCCCTCCCCACCGGAAGTGGCGAGAGCCCGTTGCCGACCCCACAACCAGGCCGGCTAGAAGTGCCGGAACCGGACCAATCCGGAATCAAGATCGGAGGCGGGTGGGGGAAACCAGTGCGGGGCAGGGGAGGGGCGGGACCATAAATGTCATGTGAGTGCTCTGGAAGGACTCCACCTGCCCAACCTCCATCTTGGTAGAGGGCGGATGCAGCCTGCCATCTTTGTAAAGGGATGTCTTCCCTTTCGTTTTAGTCATCCAACGGCCACTTCCTTAATCGGTTCCAGAAAACAATCAAGTTCGCTAAATAGAAAAGAAAATACATTTTAAAAAAACAGGAAGAGGAAAAGGTTGCAACAGGAAGAGTTTGAGCAATTGATTAGGAGCAGTGGAAGGAATTGAATTTGTAGTCGGAAAACTTGTTTAATGATGACTGTCACTAACAATCTGTGTGACCAGGAGTAAGTCACTTCTCCTCTCTGGGCCCCAAGCAATTTCATCATCATCATGCACAACAACAGCCACAATAACATCAGCAGCAGTCATTATGAAGCATCTGAGCATAGAACACTGTGCTATGGGGTGACGTTAACAAAGACTCAGTAAGGTGCTCTCCACTGCCATGGTGTGGAGCTGACACTCTAATAGAAGAAAAATTCTGTATGCACACAAGTAACTGCAAAGCAAAAATGGAACATAGGTGCTTGAAAACTACAAAGCAAGATCCTCATCAGTAAAATGAAAAGGTTTCCAAAATGTCTTCCAGGTCCAAAACCCTGTAAATTCATGAACCAGTTAGCAATGGACAGGATGTATGTAGAAGGGGTGGGCATCAGTGAATGGAAAGCCTGAGAGCTGTAACATGAAATATTAAAGTATTGACATATATGAACCAGTTTGCTGTATTTTGCTCCCCAAATCAAGTAATCTACATAATCCAATTTTACCTTAGAGTATATTGGTGAATAGAATTAAAAATAAAAGTTATGATTACTGCATCCAAAAAGAAACAAAGGTCCAATACATACCCCCAAAAAATGCAGTAGCAGAACTCTTTGTGGTAGCAAAACAAAACAAAAAAACTAAAAACTAAACAGGTGTCCATCAATTGGGAAATAGCTGAAAAAACTATTATATATCAATGTAATGTTCATTGGATCCAATGTAACTGCATTACTGTGCAGGAAGAATTACTGAATATGAGGAATTCAGAATAACATGAGATTTTTATGAATAGGGGCAAAATGAAATAAGCAGAACCACAAGAAAAATGTACACAATAACCAGAAAAGGAACCTAAACTGAATAACTAAAAAAACATCAATTGTCACTGTATATACAATGCTATACAGAAACATAAATGTCTATACATAAAATATCAAAAAAAAAGTTTTATGGAGGTAGAGGCATTTTAATCAGATCCAAATTATGGGTAGGATTTCAACAGGTAGAGAAGGGTAGCAGGTCCTTACAAGCATAGGTTACAAAGGCACAGAGGGAGAAAAGCACAAAGCTTATATGAGGAATAGCAAGTTACTAGGTCTGACTGAGGCAAAGAATACGTGGTTACAAAAGAAGACTAAGAGAGTAGTTTGATGATAGACTGTGAAAGTCCTTTAATGCCAGGCTAAGGTGTTTAGACTTTATCCAGTTAGCAATGGGGAAAAATTGAAGGCTTTTGATCAGAAGAATGGTATGATCAAGGAAGAGCTATAGGAAGATTAATCTGCTAAAAGTGTAAAATATGAATTGCAGGAAGAGATTAGAGAGAAATAGACCAGTTAGGAGGCTATTACAATAGTTCCTGCGGATAATAATGAGTACCTGTACTATGATGACAGTAGTAAGATTAGACATAGTAAGACAATTAGACAATAGTTATATTAGAATTGCAAGAACAGACAAATGTGAGATATATTATAGAAGCAGAGCCAACTCAATTTGGGGTGAGAGAAAGAGAAAATCAAAAATCATGCCAAGGCATGATCGTGCCAACACACTTAAATAACAATTGCCTTTGAGAAAAAAAGGGAACAAAAGAAAAAGAATAGGTTTAAGGGTCTTCTCTTCTTACTCTATTTTACTTGATGATCTCATCATCTCCACTAGATTCAATATATCTCTATGCAGAGAATAATAATTATAATAACAATTGCTAACATTTATATAGCACTCATTATGTGCCAGGTACTGTACTAAGTGCTTTAAAATTATTATTTCATTTGAGCCTAACAATAATCCTGAGAGGCACAGTACTGTTATTATTCCCATTTTACAGATGTGGAAAGTGAGACAGAATTTAAATGACTTGCCCAGCTTCACACAGCTGATAAATGTCTGAGGCCACATTTGAACTCAGAACAGATAATTCCCAGATCTTTATATCCAGTTCTGACTTCTTTCCTGACCTCTGATCTCACATCACCAATTGATTTAAATTAAATCTTGAATTAAATGTTCCATAGACATTTCACATTCAGCATTTTCAAAACAGAACTCAATATCTTTCCCTAAAATCCTCTATTCTTCTGACCTTCCCTATTACCATCAGGGGAACTCTAGGGTCATCCTCTCCTGTACTCAACCCACATATCTGTTTCTTAATCTTATACTTTCTGCCTTCACAACATCTCTTGTATTTCTCTCCACTTATATACAACCATCACTTGTGTATGAGGCCCTCATCACCACAAGCCTGGACTACTACATTAATCTCCTGGCTGATCTCCTTACCTTGAGTCTCCCCACTCTTGTCCATCCCTCATTCAAATGCCAAAATGATCTTCCTAAAGCAAATTCCTAATCCCTACTTTCCCTTCACTTCACCCCATAAACTCCAATACATCCTTGTTACTTCCAGACAAAAAACAAAATCCCCTAGTCCCTTTCTATATTTCTGGTCTTTTATATTTTATTCCCTTCCACTCACTATATGATTCTAAGATACTGGCATTCTTAATGATCCTAGGACACTGGATCTTACTGTTCTTACTGTTCCTCAAATAGAATATTCTGTCTCCTAACTCTTGCCTTTTCACCAACTGTCCCCCATGCCTAGAATTCTCTTTTCCCTTACGTCAGCCCACTTTCTGAAGGCAACCTTTCACAGGTTCTCTCCCACTCAATATTGCTAGTATCTTCCCTCCCAGATTACCTTCCATTTACCCTATAGTAAATTCAGTACTATAGTAAATTCTGTAAATACTGTACATTTATAGTTGTTTGCATGTTGTCTCCCCTGATAAGAATGTGAGTTCCTTGGGGTCAGGAACAGTGTGACTCTCTAGCACTTAACAAAATGTCTAGCACATAGTGAACAATTAATAAATGCTTGGTGACTGAAGGAAGGGAAAGGTAAGTTCAATATTCTTTGACCATTTGTCCAAATGGGATAGAGTCTTAGTCTTGAATATTTGTGTTGGTTGATTCAATTTAACAAGTTTTTAAAATATCCACTACATGTAAGTTTCTTGAGATACAAAAACTCAACTGTTTCTACCCTCAAGGGACTTCCATTCAACTTGAGGCATAAAACATGTTGAGTCTGAGGCTTAGCAGTTTAAACAAGTAGAAGAATTCATAAGGCAGTTGGGAAGGCTGAGCTAGAGCTCAGAAGGGGGTCAGAGTTTGAGGTACTGATTGGAGACCAAACTAGTCTGCTGACCCAGGATAAGTAAGGTTGAACCTATGGAAAATACTTCTTCCCAGCCCTATGAGGAAAGAGATTGATGACCAACAGTTGCTTCCCATTTTCAGCCTGCCCAGAGAGTGTGCTTTGTAAACAAAAGAAAACCAAAAAAAGATGAAGGTGACCGTCCCTTTTCTTTCTAATCAAGTGCTATATAATCAATAATTAAGTTCAATGCAGGCAAATGGCTCTAAGGTAGGTCTGATTTAGGTTTGACTCATTTACCTATGAGTCAATGTGAGTGAGAGATAACTTCATATCCATGAAATCTCTAAGCACTATATGCCCTCCTTTTGTGAAAGCAAAGATCAAAACAGATGAGCGTGTTTTTTTTTCTCTCTGAAGTCCTGCAGAAATAAGGAAGTGGAGTCATTTCTTCACAAGCTAAGATGTCACTGCAGCAAACTGTATGAAAGATGCAGGATGATTTGTTGTAGTGGGCAGAGTGGAAAGGACATTGAATTTGGAGTCAGTCAAAGGACCTGGATTCTATTCCCAGTTCCACCCCCAGTTCCTACATCACACTGACTAGGTGACCTGGGGCAATTCTCATTATTCTTCCAAGTCTCATTTTCCTCATCACATTGTATACAAGTACACAATAATACTAGTACTTCTTGCTTCACTGGGAAGTCTGACCTCAGACATTTATCAGCTATGTGAACCTGGGCAAGCCATTTAAATTCTGTTTGTCTCACTTTCCACATTTTATGGGAAACCCTTTGTAAAGTATAAGGCATTATAAGAATATGAGACATCAGAAAAGAGAGGGAATGGCATTCTCGTCTCAGTATGTTCTGCAAGACCTGTTCCCTTTTCATGGAAGAAAAGGGAGGGCAGAGGCCAACAAGAACTAGCACACTGAAGGAGAGAATTACAAATCCTGAATTACAAAACCAGCTTCAAGTATGACAACAACCCATGGATATATTGTGACCAACACCAAATTGGAAGCCGCCTGTCAGAGATAAGTAGCAGTGCTGTAGTGCATGCTTTAGAATCAGAAGATAAAGAGGTAAAGACTCACAGCCAATGAACAATGAACAAAGAGGTCTAGCTAAGTTGTCAGCTCAGAGAAGTTCTTCTAGGAATAAACCACTGTATGCCCATTCACGTAGCGGGTCTTTTTCAGTCATCCTCCAAATACGTGAAATTGACATTGAAATGGCTCCCCATTTGTTTTCCAATTCTTTACTACCACAAACAGTACTGCTATCAATACATTGGTATATACTTGGTTGTCAAGCTTTTCAACAAAAGGATCGTCTTAGGCTAAGAAATCTTGGTGGTCAATAAATACATAAGATAAGTAGACCAATGGAAATCTATCTGATACCAAGTAGTTGAAATATGGGACAACTAGACCGCCTGAAATATGGATTCAAAATAGTCAAGGCCCTGCAAAGACAATGCAAAACAACTACCTCTTGCCTATTGGGGTTTTACTCAAATTCCCTGGTAAGAAAAGAGAAAGAAGCAATGGAATGTTAGCCCAGGAGATTCCCAAAAATTACTTAGAAGACAGTGACTCAGAGAATAAAAAGTTTGAGTGTCAGTACACCATCAGAAAGATAGTGGGGAAAAAATGTAGCCTATGTCAGCTCCAGAAGGACCCCTATTCCTTGTCTAAGCAGATTGCCTCAAATACATATCATGCTAGTCAACAAAAATGCACTACAATGTAACAAACATTTATTAATTGCCCACTGAGTACAGATTGCAACGTTAAGAAGTGGGGAGTTTAGATAAGATACATTTCCTGCTTTCAAGGCAGTTATACAACCAAGTGTTTTGTCAAGAGACTGAGAAAAAAGGTCATTGCTAACTGGAGGGGAGAGAGCTGGAAGGGATCAGGGAAGACTTTGTAGGGAAGGGAGTGTGTAAATTGGGTTTTAAACAGACAAAAAAGGATATCCCATACATAGGGAATAGCTTAAGCAAAAGTTTAAGTATGCATGAGAATTTAGTCCATAACTGGAGAAAAAATTTGTCTTATTTGACCAAAGTATAAAGTGTTTTAAGGAGAGTTATTGTTGTTTGTCCTTTGTTTTCAAGCCGGACCAGTGGCATCATGGGTGATGTTTTGACTTGGACATGATCCAGATTTAAGTGAGGTAGAGTTGAACAAAGTCATCAGCCACTGTCTCTTCTAGACTCGTTGAAATTCAGTGACAAGACAAAATTCAGGATGATGGTCTGGGATGCAGTGAATGACCCTGGTATCTTTGATGCTTGACCAAGCTCTAAACCTTCCACAGCAGCGTCTTCAACTGTCTTCATAACTGTAGGAACAAATTATCCTCATCCGCCCATTGTGACTGGGAAGTCCTCACATGCTTGGGGAAGACATTTCCTCACTCACCAACAGGTTTAAGGTCTGTCAGTTATCCTCAACCTGGTTTAGCCTGTTTGAAAAGATGGTTTACCAGATTGTGCTACAGCTTGTTGGAACCACGAGTGAGACTAGGGTGAAGGTGGACACCAAAGGTAGATGAGAAACCCTGAATAGGATTAGGCAAGCCCTCGAACCAGAGGTGCTAGTCCTTGAACATTACAGGGAGTAATATGAGATAATCCTATCCCCCCAAACCCAGAACCTCAATAATCCCTTGGTGTGAGTAGCACAGCTGAAACCACTCAACAGGGTAAAAGAAATTCTGCCAATCAATGTGGGGGTTTTAGTGGGGAGGGCTAAGGATGGAATTGAGCAAATCAATCCTGTCACCCCACTATACTTACTCCACTTAGTAAGTGATAAGACGTTGATACCTTAACAAAGATAATCTCATTCAGATCTCAAATGAAGGATGGATCAAAAGATTTTAGATTAAGTGAGAATAGTCCTTGGATGCACTGAAAGAGTGTTCATATTGCCTGAGGAAAGTTAGTCAAATGCTGTGGGTTATCTAAATAGTAGAACACTAGTTCAGAACCTAAGACATAGAGATTCCATAGAGGAGTGAAGAAGGAGAAAATGGACAGGTGTTGCTTGGGAAAAGGGGAAGGAAAACACCTTAGCTTTGGCCTTGATCTCTTCCTCCCCACCTCCTTAGCTAGAGGTTCAAACTTTGGCAGTCCAAAGGACCCCCCATTTTCCCGTTGATGTTCTGTGTCCCTAGGCCAATTGGGAATAGAGTTTGAATTAGAAAACAAGGATGAACTAACCATAGATTCACAGCACTATAAAGCAAAGAAGCAACACTACGTCTAAGGCGAACATCTTGAGCATCCCACCAAGGAAAGTTCTGAGTTACCCCTTTGCAACAGGTATTCTGTATGTATTGGTGGGAGAACACGTCAGATTGGGGGGGAGGGGGAGGGAAGGGAAGATGTTTTGTACCAAATGTACTACTTTAGGAAAGACTCCTTTCTAAAAGTTATTTAAGTCTGGCTGACAATGATTCTCAGCCGATAATCATGGAAGGAAACACATCAATAGAGAGGAAGGTTTGTTAGTTACATAACATTAGGAAGAGAACATATAACCACTCAGGGCTACTCCTAATATCTCTGAGGGATTGTAATAGTCATACTCTGGACACTGAACTTTGAGAGTGTGAAGGGGAGTAGGGCTAGTCAATTCAGAGCAAGACTTACATCTTCTTCCCTATCAGTTGTGAGGAAAGTATACCTAGGGTCAAGAGAGGAATAGCCTAGACAGCAAGGAAAGAACAGACAAGTGCTGAACACAATTTCTGTCACACAGTGGTTAATTAATAAATGATTATTGTTTGATCAATCAACATCACTTAGAGTTTGCAAAACTTACTAAGTATAGGGGGGGGGGTGCAATGGTTTACTCAAGGAACCAATCCCATATTTTATCAGTATTTCATCTCTAGGAGCAGAGGTGGGGAACTTGCAGCCTTGAGGCCATATGTGACCCTCTAGGTTCTCAAATGTGGCCTTTTGACTGAATACAAACTTAGAAAAACAAATCATCTTAATAAAAGGATTTGTTCTATAAAACTTGGACTCAGTCAAAAGACTGCACCCAAGGACCTAGAAGGACACCTCAAAGTCACAGGTTGCCCACCCCTGTCTTGAACCATACTCTGGTTAGCAAAGGGGAAAAAGAAACTTTTGCTACAAATGGAAAGCCATGAGACTCCCCTTTAGTTGGTGGAGCAGCTCAAGGATAGAATAGCTTGATCACAGTCCAGTGGTCCCCAGAAATTCTGTAGCCTATTAAGAAGGGTCCACCTCTGCCTTACAGATACCTTGTCCAAGAAAAGGAGGAAGAGCATTGCCAAGTACAGCATCACTTGATGTCTAACTCAGATATCACACTCAATTCAGTAAAGTTCAGTGCAATTGAAAGCAATGCAATTTATTTCAACAAGTAATTTATTCAATGCCTGCTATGAACCATACATTATGCTAAGCATTGGGGATCTAAAGACCTAAAAAACAAGCAAAAAACAGTCCATGCTCTCAAGATCTTATAGTCTATAGGGGGATACAACATGTACACAGGTAATATAAAATATATATCAAGTAATTAGGGGTGGGAGGCTAAAAACTGGGGGAATCAGAAAAGGCCTCTAATAGGAGATGGCAGTTGGGCTGAGCTTTGAAGGGAGTTAGGGGTTGGCAGTTAGGGGCTGAGGAGGGATAACATTCCAGATATGGAAGATAGCCTATGCAAAGATACAGAGAAAGAAGGTAGAATCTCACATTTGTAGACAAACAAATAAACTGGTTTGACTTAAATGCAGAATGTATGAAGGGTGACAATGCATGATTATCCTGGAAAGAAGCTGGAGCCAGATTGTGGAAGGCTTTAAAAAAAAAAAAAGGAGTTTGTATTTTGCCTTGCATCAATAGGGAATCACTGGGGGTTCTTGAGTAGGGGAGAGACACAACTGGACTTGTAATTTAGGATTATCACTTCAATATCTACATAAAGAATGGATCAGGGGCAGCCAGGTAGCACAGCCAGTAAAAGCACTGGCTCCAGTGTCCGGATGACCTGGAGATCGAATCCCAGGCTCAGACACTTAGCACCCACCCAGAAACACCTGGCCATGTAACCTTGAGCAAGTTACTTAACCCAGATTGCTTTAAAAAAAAAAAAAAGAATGGATCAGAGAGGGGAGAATGGATAAAAATAGACTACTTAAGAGGCCTTTGAAATAATAGTCCAGATGAGAGGTAAATATGGTGCTAGACTAGGTTTATTGTGTTGTGAGTGGAGGGAAGGTGATGATGAGTGTCAGGGACATTGTGGAGGCAAAATCAACAGGACCTGGCAACTAATTGGATATGGGAGGCAAATGAGAGTTTGTTGTTGTTGTTGTTCGGTTCTTTCAGTTATGTCCAACTCTTTGTGACCCCATTTGCATTTTTCTTGACAAAGATATTGAAGTAGTTTACCATTTCCTTCTCCAGCTCATTTTACAAATAAGGAAACTGAGGCAAATAGAGTTAAGTGACTTGCTCAGGATCACATGCTAGTAAGTGTCTAAGGTCAGATTTGAACTCAAGTCTTCCTGATTTCAGGCTTGGCACTCCATCTACTGTACCCCCTAGCCACCCCTGAATGAGTAAAGAGTCTAATAGGATTTCAAAGGTGCAAACCTGGGTGAACAGAAGAATAGTAGTGTCCTTGACAGAAACAGGAAAAAAGGAGGAAGGGTAGGTATAAAGGGACAAATTATGAGTTCCGGCTTGGATATGTTGTGTTTCAGGTGTCTGTTTAACAGGGACAGAAGGGATCATCAAGGAATTGTATGACAGAAAGAAGATAGGCTGGTCATGCGGCAAGGAATAGCAAGTGAATGACCAGACTGGTACTTTTTGATGGTGGGAGAAAGTGAGGAAAGCCTCCAGCACACTAGATGGAACCCCCCTGGCAAATTTGAGGGAAGACACGAACAAGAGTTATGTAAGACAGGCAAACTTGGAAGGATAGCAGTCTACCATTGGAGGGAATTTCACAATCGATATCAGAGATCTATTTGAGCAAGGAGCATCCAGGTAGAGATGTCCAACAGGTAGCTGCAGATGCTGGCCATAATCTCAGGAGGGAGATTCTCATCTCTAGATTTGTAGATTTTAAAGTCATGTACATAGAGATAATAGTTGAATCAAGAGAGGGTATAGAGAAAACGAAGACCTGGAATGGAGCCCTGTACTCTGCTAATTCAAATCTTTCAATTGCATTTTCTCCTACGTGACAGTATATACAAGTCAACACACCATGCAAACATCATAGTTATTTATTATTACAAGTTTTGGCATTATAAAAAATGAAATTTTCTCTTACAGGACTATTATCTTCAAGGCTGGGCCTTAGACCAGTAATCCATTGCTCTTCAGGAACATCTCCATAGGGCAAGGCAAAACAGAAAATTGAAACATTATCTGGATAGTTCAGGCAAAACATCCATCATCTTTTCCCTGATTCATCTACATGATACAAGCCAGAACAATGGTTTCTATCAAATGATCCTAATTACATAGTATTATATAGTATTATGAAGAAGCTAGGTGGCCACAGTGGAGAAAACTAAATTTGGAATCAGTAAGACTTGAATTCAAATCCGGCCTCAGAGACTTACTTATCTATGTGGCTTTGGGCTAGTCACTTAACTTCTCTCAGTCTCAATTTTCTCATCTGTAAAATGAGAATAAAAATTACACCTACCTCATAGGATTGTGCTAAGAATGAAATGAGATTAAATGTGCAAAGTGCTTGGCAAATCTTAAAGCATTATGGAAATGTTAGCATCAGCACTAGAAAGTGTACCAAATTTAGTCAGAGGACTTGAGTTCAAAGCCTGCCCCTGCCATTTAACTACCTTGTGTAACCCTGGACAAGTTTCCTCTCTAGGTCTTAGTGTCTTCATCTATAAATTAAGGGAGTTGTCTTAGATGACATCTGGGATCTCTGCCATCTTTACATCTATGAGCCTTTGAACTTCCTAAATTTTCCCCTTCACTTTCCAAATGAAATCCCCAAGTATTCAGTGAGCACCTAGCATATACAGGACCCATGTTAAAGGCAAAAGAGAAGCAGGGAAAGTTCTGAAACACAACCCCTACCTTAAGGAGCCTGGGATGCAACAACAGAAGATAGGGCAGAGACACAGGAAAGTCAAAAAAAGAAAAACCACAATAGGTTGAAATCTCAGCTTCTTCTTTAATGTGTTAAATCCATTATCTCCTCTTTTGCCCCTCCTTACATAGGGTGGGGGTGGGGATTTTCTGGAGGCAATTGAGGTTAAGTGACTTGCCCAGGGTCACACAGCTAGGAAGTGTCTGAGACCAGATTTAAACTCAAGTCCTCCTGACTCCAGGGCCTCCCATCCACTGCACCACCTAGCTGTCACCCTTCCTTACGTGGGGTTATGAGGGTAGAGAAAAGTCCTTGTCAAATTCTCCAGCTCCTATAAACTTAAGGAGCACTTTGTGATTCTCTTATTCCCTTATTTTTGCACAGTCCCCACTAGACTATAAGCTTCCTTCTACCTCTCAGTACATAACTGCCACAATAAATGTTAGTTGACTAAATAAAGACAACAGTGGAAAAGGGGTTATATAACCAAGGGCTAGGCAATAATTGTCACTTCAGTCCAGAGAGAAAAGATATTGGGATGGATTGTGAGGAGAGAAAAAAAGGGGTTGTAGTTAAAGAGAAGGGGACAACCCTAGGAAAGAGACTGTATTTGAGAAATAAGATAGTTCATTAACCCAAGTATTCTTTGAAGGAATTTTTAAAATTTTATTGATACTTTTCGTCTTAACATCACCTATATTTCCCTACGTATCTCTCTTTTGTTTCCTTTCCAGAAAACTATCTCTTATTAACAAAGGATTTTTAAAAGATGGGGGGGGGTAGGGGGTGAGTGGGGGAAATCAGTTCAGCAAAACTAACCAACACACCAACCAAGTCCAACGTTGTGTACAGTGTTTGCACCCATGGTCCCCACAGAAAGGAGGGAGGTACACTTTCATAACTCATCTTTGGAGCCAAGTTTAGTCATTATAATTTCACAGCATTAATTTTAGATTGTTTTGTTATAATTTTATTTACATCATTGTAACCATTTGTAGAAGCAACAATACTGGCATACCCAGGATGACTGCTCGCACAGGTTCTTAGATCTGCTTTACTAGGAAAGATAGCTGCTTAAGGGGTAGACAATCTTTTTAAAATTACATTCACTGGTTCAGAGGGAAAGTCAGCACCCTGAACTTCAGAGAAAATACAAGCAGCGAAATAAAGACCAACAGACAGGGCTCTGACTGTCTGAATCAAAGCAATATTGCTATGTACTTTACATACATCCCTGGATCGAGAGAGCCTTTACATCTGGGCAGTCAGGGAGGTCTGAACATACAGTCACTCAGAATCTTGGCCAGGGAATCACAAGATCCTTCTCATAAGGGAACTCCCCAAAGCAAAATACCAACTCAGAGTATATATACACTTCTCAGAGCCAGAAGGCATCACAACCTTTGTGACTCAGTGCCTAATTAGAAATTAGCAAAAGGTGTGAAACAAGCAAGCTCCCCTAAGTAAGCTTCCCTTAATGGGCTCCACATGAGGCCTATTAATGGGCTGGGAAGATCTTACCATTACACCATTGTGAATATTGCTTTACTATTTCTGCTTACTTTACTTTGCATCAGTTCATATGAATCTTCCCATGCTGATCATATTCATCATTTCTTCTAGTACAGTTACATTCATTACATTCAGGTTACACAATAGGGTTAGCCATTCCCTAATGAATGGACATCTACTTTATTTCTGTTTCTTTACTATTATCTCCCAAAATGCTACTATAAATATTTTGGTATATATGAGATTTTTCTTTTTTCAATTGATCTTGGGGTATAGGCTGAGGAGTGGAATCTCTGTTAACATATATAGATATTTCAGTTATTTTTTTTCCCATAATTCCAAATTGCTTCCTAGTATGATGGAACCAGTTCACAGCTCCACCAACAATGTATTAGAGTGCCTGTCTTTCCACAATACCTATAGCACTAATCAATCCAAGAGATACTTTAAGGAAACATCTTTTCTGTGACCTCAGATGGACATTTGAAGGGAGCCAAAACATCTGATCCAGGAATCAGGCTGATCCTAGATAAGTTAGCTCCAGGTTTTCCAGTGATGCGACCAGTCCTAACTGTCTACTCCTGGTTTTCTCTCAGTCTAAACTGTCTTGTCCTGGTTTTCCCATGAGAAGTGTCTGTAAATCAGAGCCTGCCTGATATCTGAGATCCAGGGCTCTGCCCTGTTCTGGGATTCCAGACAGAAGATGTTAGCTGCCTTTCGTGATTATTTACATTTTTAGATACTATTCTTTGGAATTAGCAAGGACATGGTTATTGTCAAGGTCTATTTGACATCACTGTCTGGCATCTTGAAACTGAACAAAGCAGTATTAGAAAACTTAGTGACCTATAATTACCTTCTTTGTTCTATTACTCTACAAAAATCTTACTCATGGTATCAATAAACAGATTGCATTGATGAATCTAGCCTGGCCTACCATTTCCAAGTCACACATTCATGGTCGTGTGCATCATTCTAGAGCTGGCACAAGAAACCACTTAGTGTTAACCCTACAGACATTTCTATCTAATGTGCTTATCACATTCTTTTTATACTATGTCATGGGACTTATACCCCCATGTAGCATGCATTGGATCTGGTCATCCCATAAAGTGTGTACTAAGTTGTCCTGACCACTTCCAGGAAAATATCTCCTCACCTCAGAATGACATGTCCCTTTGGGATGACATCTCTAACCTTAGATGGTCCTGTGGGCCTCACTTTCAGTGAGGTGGGAAGGTTGTCACAAAGCCAGGAGGAGTGGTCCACTCAATGAACCTTTTGAAAAAGAGTAATTCCGCTTTCTTTTTTTCTCTTCCTTCGACAACCAAGTGGCATCTTGTAGCTTTAATATTCCCTATGAAGGGTTGTGTAATAGAAATGCAAATTTAAAGATCTTCCCTGCCCGTAGGCCCTTTGATAGGCTTAAGAGACTCTGAGAACCTTCCTTGATTTGAAAATATGCTCTGCCTCCTAATAGGCTGAATGTGGTCACATGGAGCCTGTGACAGGACACTTGGTTTTTAGGAATGTCCACACTTTGATGCTGTGTGATTGGGCAGTGGGTGAAGAGGGTGGTTACATTCTCTGACCCAGGAGAAGGCTATATAATCCCTGATGTGAGGCTTTGCTTTGGGGCTCACTTTGAGAAGTGTTGTGTGATTTGACCAGATGAGACTCTGGGAAGCCGTTGTTGAGAGGCCCCCTCCCTTTGAAAAACCCAGATGTTGATTTGGTATGGACATAATGGTTGGACAGTTTGGAAACCTGGCTATTTGATCTGTTTTTCTGTCTTGATATTTCTGTCTGTATACTCTGAAGTTCGGGGTGCTGACCTTTTTCCCCTGAACTAGGTAAACAATATATATTTGACTGATTAAAGTAAGCTTGTTAACCAATTTTGAGTTGCTTTCCTTTAGCAAAGCAGATCTAAGAACCTGTGTTGGCAGCCACCCTGGGAACTCTGGGGTGCTTGCTGCTACAGGTAGGGACAGGCTAACCTTCTCCACACCAGAAATATGGCAAGTGTTTTCATATGCAGCTAGAGCAGGAACTCAGCTAGTCAAGTCTGAACCTGGACCTCTGACTTCTTCTGCTACTTGATGTGTCTATACCTGATTGGAAGTGACCAAAGGTAATGAAGGCCACTGAACCTTTGAGGATCCCAAGACAGATGTGTCTAAGAATGGAGACAGCCTCATGAGGTCAAGGATTTGAGAGGTCCTGGTTCCTTTAGTCACCACCAGATACACTGTGAAAGAAGTCTTCTCTATATCCACTATAGTTATTCTTGAAGGAAAAGACAATCACCAGCCAGAAGAGCTCACCCTGTGACCAGGATTGCTAGAGCCATGGACCTAGAAGAGATTAATTTGTACAGTGAAGGGCCAAGGTGAAATTTGAAATGCCAGCTTAGCAGTTCCTCAAATTGCTTTATGTCTGATTGTTTTACATCTTCCCAGGTAGAACAATCATTGTAGGTTATTATTGCTGCTTCTTTCGGTTTTCTGTCAAAGCACACTTGGGAGTCCTTGTACTTATCACTTCTTTTGTATATGGGAAATAAAGAATAGTCCAGGGGCAGCTAGGTGGTGCAGTGAATTAGAGCACTGGCCCTGGAGTCAGGAGGACCTGAGTTCAAACCTGGCCTCAGACACTTAACACAAAAACTAGCTGTGTGTCCTTGGGCAAGTCACTTAACCCCAATTGCCCTCCAAAAAGAAAAAAAAAAGTAGTCCATTTTCTCATTTATATTATACATTGGGTGCATTTCTATTCCCTACTTTGAGGAGACCCTGGGCATGAACTAAAACTTAAACTTTAAATAATTTTCCCCAGAGCTCCAGGGCAAAGGTACAAAGAATTCAAGAGTCTAAGAAAAAAGATTCTGACAATTTTTATGTGTTCAGACTCCCCTAGGACTCCCAGACCCTCCAGTCCATGTGCATGGGCCCAGAGTTAAGCAGGGGTACCTTATGAGAGAGAGAAGGAAAAGGCACAACACCTCAGCTCCCTGGAGACAGAAGCAGTTTTTTTATTATTATACTATATATTTAGTTGCGAGTCTTATCCCTCCTGCTAGATTGAAAGCCTCATAAGGGCAGGGACCTACTTTACATTATTGATTTTTGCCTATCTCCCAGCAAGGGGCACTGGTTCTAATTGAATGGAGACCTTTCCTCTTTACCAGCAGCACCTAATAGCTCTTAGGCTTTGTGCCTTTGGGCTTTGCCTGATTCATTTTGCTGCTGGTTCATTGATATTTTTAGATAATGAATTTAAACCATACTGCAGGGGCTGAAACACTTAGTCACCACTGTTAGGGTACGTGATCTCCCTCCCTGGAGGTTGGAATGAAGATTCACAATTTGATTTTTCTAGGGCAAAATAGAAACCCTAGGGCTCAGACCTCAAGCAAGGTTCTTGGTTGGTGAATCCTTTACTTCTAAGTCATGGGCAAGAATACCCAGGAAAGAGAAGAATCTACACACAATCAATACTCACCTGTAATAGTTAAACTCAGGAGGCAACATGCATCTGCAGTTAGAAAATACAGGCTCAAATCCCAATGCTGTTACTTGACCTTGGACTAGTTCCTTTTCTTCTGGGCCTCAGTCTCCTCATCTGTAGAATGAGAAGATTGAACTCAATGAATTCTATGTTCCCTCCATCCACGTATCATAAAGCTATTCAGCTGGTAATTCAGCCCCAAGTCAAGGGATGGGACCAAATGCCCTTTTTTGACTCTGAGAATTCTGTCACATTTTTCTTTCCTTCAACTCTCTTGCATATTCAATTTATTTGCTGATGGCACTTCTATTCTCAACAATTATTATTTAGTGATATAATTTCATTATGACTGCTTCTGTTTTTCTGCATTTGCATCTTTCCTTCTTTGACATTTTATCTTTATTTCCATTCTTTTAAATAATCGTTTTTATTTGTGACGTTTGTTTTCACATCACAATCATTTCTGTCTATATCCCTTCCTGGAACAGAATGAGCCCTTCCTTGTAACAAGGGAAGCTGTTCAACAAAACCAGCTAATACCATGACCACATATGTATGCAAGTCTTTACCATCCCATCTCTCTGTCTAAAGAAGGAAGATGTATTTCCTCATCTCTTCTCCAGGACCAAGAGCAGTCATTAGAATTACTCAGCATTCTGCTTTGTTTTAGTGTCTTTCTCATTTACCTTATTATAGTCATCCTGTGATTTTTTTTTCTCCTGCTTACTTCACCTAACTCTGTTTTTCTTACTGGTTGTCTCCATACTCCACTCAAGACTTCAGATTTCACCACCACACTGTCATTGTTCCTTATCTGTCTCCTTTCAAATATACTTTAGTCTCCTACTCTCCTCATCTTCAATGTCTGTGTCTGTTGCAAGATGCCACCTGTAACCCATATATTGGTTTCAAGCTTTTAAAAACCTGGCATTTGTCCCATGTGCATTTCGTGGCTTCAAGGTGAAGGTTAAAAACAGACCTTTCCTACCTCAGCACTCTTCAAGTCTTTCTTTATTCTCCACCATCAATACCAACCAGTTTTTGCTTGTAACTCTGCCCCATCCCCTCCCTATTAATCAGAGAAGTAGGGTCGTATAATGATTAGCTCACTGGACTTGGAGTTACGAAAATCTATTTTTGAATAAACATTTTTTTTGCAAACTTTAAAGAGCTACATAAATGTGACCTGCTAATAACCAGCTTCTGGCTGTGGTCCTGCCATACCTAGTAACAAAAAGTGATCTAGATCCTTCCCTTCTCCCCCAGTCCGGGTCTCAGTCACAGAGACAACCTACCAGTGCCACAAATACAAAATAAAAATACAAACATAAAAACAAAAAGGGGGGGGGGGGAAAGAAGGTAAGAGGGAGGGGAACAGGTTCTCTCCATGGTGCCTGTCCAATTCTCTGCCTCCATGAAGCTTCACTTCTGCAGAGCTCCATCTGAGCAGCAACATGGTAGAGAGAGAGGCCCCCGGACTGGGAATCAGGAGACCTGAGCTTGTGTGCTGGTTCCACCACTAACTTACTTGGAGAGTTGAGACCATTAATTTACCCTTCACTGGGCCTACCTCATTGCCTATAAAATAAAAAGGCTCAACTTCCTCTTTCAGTTTAGATATTCGATAATTTTCTGACTCATTCCTTTGGTTTAAGCTTTTCCAGGCTTTTGAAAAATGCAAGGTTCCACCAGGAGGGGGAACACATCTAATGCTGCAAATCAGCCCCACCCTATCTTTCCAGTTTTATCTATCATTATTTTTCCTTAGGTACTCTACACTCCAGCCAAATGGGACCACTCTCTGCCTACCATACCACCCACTCCCCAACATGCCTCGAAGTCTCAGTTCAAGTCATTCAATTCAATTCAGCAATCATTTGCTCACCATCTTTCCCTGTACCTAAAATGACCTCTTTAGCTATCTGATTGCTACCCGTATTTTAAAGCCCAACCCAAATATCACCTCCTCCAAGAAGCCTTCCTAGACTCCCCACCCCAAGGGAATAATACAATTCAATAAATATTTATTAAAAATTTACTGGGTATAAGAGACTCTACTAAGTGCTAAGGATAAAAAGGCAAAACTGAAACTGTTGGTGCCCTTGAGAAGCTTACACTCTATCTGTGAGGGGGAAGGTGATACCACACATGAACAGTCAAATAAATAAAAGATGATTCAGGGAGGGAAAGCATCCTAAAATTTTTATAGAAAGGCTTTAAAGATAAGGTTGCATTTGAGCTGAGCCTTGAAGGCAGTCAAAGATTCTGAAAAGGAGAGATGTGAAAAGAATGAATTCCAAGTTTAGAGATAGGAGATGAAAAGCAGAGTCCTGGAAACAGCTCGAAGCCCATTTTGGCTGGAGTATAGGGGAGTGAGCATGAAGGGAGAGTAAAATGAAATAAGATTGGGCACGTGGTTTGGAGCTAGACTGTGAAGGACTTTTAAAAGAAGATGTTGTTGTTTTAGCAGACCAGTGATTTTTGTCAGCTGCATTAAGAATTGGAGAGGGGGAGTCTAGGTGGCACAGTGAATAGAGCATGGGCTCTGGAGTCAGGAGGACCTGAGTTCAAATCTGACCTCAGACACTTAACACAAAAAACTAGCCGTGTGACCTTGGGCAAGTCACTGAACTCCAACTGCCCTCCAAAAAGCAAAAAAAGAAAGGAAGGGGAAGGGGAAAGGGAAGGGGAAGGGGAAGTGAAGGGGGATTGAATTAAAGATCTCTAATATTCCTTTCAGTTTTTAATCTATGATGATCAATCAATCAACAAGTATTTATTAAGTGCCTACTCTGTGCCAAGGGCACACCTAGCTGGGTGGTGAAGTGGATACAGTATTAGGTCTGGAGTCAGGAAGACTCATCTCCCCGAGTTCAAATCTGACCTTGGACACTTACTGGCTGTGTGACCCTGGGCAAAACCCTGTTTGCCTCAGTTTCCTCATCTATAAAATGAGCTGAAGAAGAAATTGGCAAACCACTACAATATCTCTGTTAAGTAAACCCCAAATGGGATCATGAAGAGTTGGACACAAATGAAACAAATGAACAATAATACTGCATATCAGGAACTGTGCTAGTTGCTGAGAATACAATATAAAGAATGAAACAATCCCTATTTTCAATGAGTTTACATTCTAATGGGGAAAACATATCCATGTAAATATATATATAGTATAAATATAAAGATAGATATATTCACATATACATATATGTGTGTATGTATATGTGTGTATGGCATCTTTACTTTTGCAGAAAAATAAACATAGCAACTATTAACAGCCAATGTATATATTGGGACACTCACATTTTGGAGATACTATATGTAGGTGTATACATGTATGTGTATATAAATAAAATATATACACACATGTGTTTGTGTACATGTGTACAGGTATGTGAAGGCATACCTATACACACAGAGAATGGTTAAACGCAAGGTAGTCTGGGAGGGAAGACAGTAGCAGTTAGGGGAATGAGGAAAGGCTTCATGCAGGAGATGGTCCTTAAGCTACATCTTAAAGGAAGAGAGATACTCTACTAAGGAAAGGTAAGGGAAAGAGGGAGTGTCTTCCAGCCAGTTTAACGACACAGAAACTGAGAGTATAAGAGAGAAGGCATATTGGGCTGGATTATAAGGCAGGGGGGAAATGTCTAATAAAGCTAGAAAGGTAGGGTGGGGCCAGGTTGTGCTGGGTTTTAAATGCTAAACAGAGGAGTCTATAATGTTGTCTTTTCAGATGCTGACAAATCCAGGTGGAGATGGTTGGCTGGCAACTAGGGATATGGGACTCGAGTTTAACACAGTGATGAACAATGACCTTCCCCTGAGATCTCACATAGTACTTTGTTTTCCTACTCTCTAATGCATTTAAGTAACACCATATAATTGGTGTTCAGGATATCCCTCTTTTCTCTCAAATTATTTTTTGCCCCCAGGCAAATGTGTAATAGCTGTTCAAAGAACAAAAAGAGGAATAATAGAGAACTTCTGACAATTGCCTTGCTTTTCTCTGTCTCATTGACTATACCCAATAGTCTCTCATCAAAAGATGAAGCTACACGAGAGAACCAGGAGGGCTGGCACAAAGGCCTGATTTTGCCACTTTGAGTTTTTGCTATTTGACCTTGAGAGAGAAAACTTTCATGAGGATCATGCAAGTGATGACCACAGACTTCTGCTACTGCTGAGGTACATACCAGGAGTGGAGACGAGATAGAAAGACCAAGCTGGAAGCCAGGGGTGGGGGTGAGGGGTGGGAGTGGGGGAACAACATACAAGGGGCACCCTAGACCTGGAGAACCTAGACCAATTGGGAACCAAGTTACAGAGGTGAATACAGACAAAAAACAAAAATCCCATTGACTGATGAGAAATCTGGAATACTTTTTTTTATACTTTCAGTCTTGTTAATAATTTTTGCTTTTACATTACTGTAATGGGAATGCAAATTTGGAAGATCTTCCCTGCCTCTAGGCTAAAGTGCACCTGAAGCCTGGGGTGGGAGGCTTGTTTTTCAGTAGATACTTTTTGATTGGCCAGTGGGTCAATAAGGTTGTTACATTCTCTGAGCCAGGAGAAGGCTATATAAGCCCTGCTGTGAGGCTTTGTTTTGGGGGCTCACTTTGAGAAGTGTTCTGTGATTTGATCTGTATTCTGGGAAGCCATTGTCCAGGGCCCCCCTGGCTTTGAAAAACCCAGGTATTGATTTGGTATGGATGTTTGGAAATCTGTCTACTTGATCTGTTTCTGTCTTGATAATTCTGCCTGTATACTTTGAAGTTCGGGGTGCTGACCTTTTCTCCTGAACAAGGTAAACGATATATGTCTGACTGATTAAAGTAAGCTTATTAACCCATTTTGAGTTGCTTTCCTTTAACAAAGCAGATCCAAAAACCTGTATGGGCAGCCACCCTGAGCACGCTTGGGGTGCTTGCTGCTACAATTACAAACACAGATCACTCATATTTCACAAGTGATCTCTTGTAACAAAGTAAAACAGTTAAGTAAAACTAATACTAAAATGACTTCATCTGAAAGTTCATGAAATATTTCACATCTGTAGCACCCACACACACTTCTCCATTAAAAAAATAATAATAGAAATCTATTTTTTCTCCCTTCTACCCCTCCACCCCACTGGAAAAAAGAAGGGGGAAAAATCAAATTTCTTGTAAGAAACATGCACAGTTAAGCAAAACAAACTCCCCCAAAGGCTGTACACAAGAATATGTGTTTTATTTCACACTTTAAATCCATGAGTTTCTTCTTTGCTTTTATTGTCCTAATCTAGAATTCAGACCTGAGCCCTGGAGTCTAGCACGTTTCCTCTTTCCATGACTTGCTGGTATAGGATGATATAAGGGGATTTAATCAAGGCAAAGCATCCATGAAGAAACACTGACACCTTTTCCTTTGTGTCTTTGCAATAGTAAATAAGCCATGTGACTGTACAAAGTTGATAACTTGTGTAGTATAAATATAGTGGGTTAAGTTTATGATGGAGAAAAGTCATTAAGATGCAGAGTGTTGGTGCTGGAATCATAGATTTATTCTATCTTAATCATCCTGAGCTATATTTTATATTAATAATATTAATTATTACTTACCCAGCCCTTTGAAGCCACCCAGCAGTTGGTAGGATGCTTAAGTGTATGTATACCCAAGGGAAGATTCACATATGTGCCCTCTGCACTGGCAAAAACTACTTGGAAGATGACTTGAGTATAGTGCCACCTGGGGGAAAATCAAATATTATGCTCCCTCCCTGGGTAATGATAAAATGATACACAGGCTTAAGAAAGGCAGTCCCTAGGGAGGCTGGCTGGCAAAGTGAATAGAGCACTTGCCATGGAGTCAAGAGGACCTGAGTTCAAATCCAGCCTCAGGCACATAATACTAGCCATGTGACCTTGGGCAAGTCACTTAACCCCAATTGCCCCTCCAAAAAAAGGCTAAAATTTTTTTTTAATTAAAAGAAAGGAGTTCCTGAACAGACACGAGGGTCTGCAGTAGCACTCCAAGCCTGACATGCAGCTTACACCAATGGCACGTAGGTATTGTATTTGTATCCCCCAATACCTAGCATGGTCCCTGGCAAATAGCAGTTATCCACTGCTTCATTCATTCATTCTGACTTTCCATGTTTGTGTCTTATCCCCCTTCTCAAACTTAACTTCCACGAAGAAGAGAGATTTGTCTTAAATCAATAAATTATTTTTGTGTCATCCCTAAGCACATAGCACAACTCTCTTCATACAGGAGGCACTTAAAATACATTTGTTGAATAATCTAATGAATGAGTACTTTGAGTTCCCCATACCTTAGTGTCCATTAGGAATGAAAGTTTTCCTCCCTGACCAGAAAATCTATGCTCAGTATGAGGACAGGACTCCCTTGGGACACTGAAGATGGTCACTCAGATTCTTATCGATCCGGCCCTAATGGTAAGAATGAGAAGGCACAGAAACAACTCCAAGAGAAACCATGTGGTTTGGGAAGTGTAGGATCACCCTGCTAGGGTCTGTGATGAGATATAAGGATAAATAAGACATGTGTTTTGTCCTCAATGGCTGACTCAGTAGAAGGCAGAAAAACATTTACAGAGATAAAAATAGCACAAATTATAATATAAGGATATAAAAAGTATTTCAAGTGTTTTGATATGAGTTGAGAAAGAAATCACATGTAGTCAAGGGCAACAAACAGATTTCATACAGAAGGACATATGCCATGAAAGATGATTAGAATACCAGCATTTCAGAAGCAAAGAGTGATGTGAGCAAAGGTCCTGAGACAAGATTCATGGTACCTGCTCAGACAATAGAAGCTACAGACATACCACACATAAAAGTGGCCCCAACCACAAGCATTGATCATCATTAATTTAATTAAACCCAACCATAAGTCTGTGAACCACACAATACCCTCCCCCTACCCATGTATTTGTCCAATTGTGCATGTATAGCATTATTCTTCTAGACTAACTTCCCTGTAATGCCCTTTCTTCTAACTGTTTTTATGTAACCAATTAACATTAGGCAAAGTATACCCATAAACTGGTTTTACATAATGAGAACACATATAAACGAATGCATAATAGGGGATACAACTGGAAAACTAGGTTGGAGTCAAATTGTTAGATGTCATAAATGTCAGCCAAAGGAACATGGTTGGCACTGGAAGGCCATTAAAGGTTTTGGAGTGGGGGTAGTGACATCAGATCTGTGCACTGGGAAGACTTGAGCAGATATTGGCAAGAGAAGCAGATAGGACATAGACTGGAGGCAGTTAAGAACAGTGAAGAGACTATTAGAATAATTGGGGTTAGAAGTGATAATGGCTTAAACTAGGATGAAAGTGGAATTAGAGGGGATAGATAGAGGGGCAGATGCAATGGATTATGGAAATTATGTAGGATCAACATGCCAAGGGAACTGATTGGGTGTGTGGAGAGGGAAAAATTGAAGATGTCTCCAAGGTACCCAGGAGGATGGTAGTATCATAGGGAAATAAGGACTATAGGTATGGCCATTCTGCCAATATCACCCAATCTAGAAACTCAGAATTCTAGACTGTCAGTGGATGGATGGATCCTTAGAACATAGAACATCAAGGATAGAATGGATTTCAGAATGTAAAATATAGAATATATATATATATATAGAATAAATAGAAAAAATATAGAATTCAGAGCTAGAAGAAATCTTAGAAAATAGACCACAGAATGTCAATCTAGATGGGACCTTAGACCAAAGTACATAGATCTAGAAGAGACCTTAAAAGTCATCTAGCATAGTGCCCCTGGTATTATTCAATTTTACTAGTATTGTAAAATTTTGCTAATACTAATGCAGTTTTACTAGTACAATTTTACAAATTGGTAAACTGAAGTCTGAGAAAGGGAAATGCCTTGCCCAAGGTCACACAATAAGTTGATATCAGATCCAGGTCTTTGGATTTCCAGTCCAGCACTTTTTTTGTTATGCCATACTGATTTGCTTATAGTGGAATTTGAGTTATCAAGTAGGTAGTAGTGAGATTGTTTTAGGTGGAATGGGGGGAAGATTCTTTCCCAATGGTCCTTTAACTCATATGACTGCTCTCAGCAATCACTGAGGCCCACAGCAAAGTGACCCTAGCATTAAGGAGAGGCATCTCTTTCAGTCATCCCAAGGTCAGTCATTCACCTACTCTGGGGTCAGGGGTCAGGCTGGACTCCTAATTTTCCTTCCTTAGAAATTTAGTTCTATGGTTTGAGTCGTGGCTATTGAGAGTGTTTGTTGTTGATGTCTATTCTTGATTTTACCCTGCTTTTCTATTTTAAGTAAATTATTCATTTTCAACACTAGAAAAAATAGAAATAATAAAAATAAAATCATGTGGCCAACTGCCTCCTCCACCTCTGCATAAGACCAGCTTTCTTTCCATTAACTCTTTCTTATCTCAATCCACAGGAGAGCATCATATGCCTTAAGACTCACATCTTTTTTTTTTTTTCTGATTCAAGACTCTTGCTGGTAGCCTGATATATTATGTAATAACAGATCTTTTTACAGTCAGAGGCTGAAATTGCCACACCTTCTCCCCAGGTTCTTTTGTTTGTGTTATCTTCTGGGGCCTCAGAACTGTGCCAAATCAGATATTACATCTGCTGGACTTTGTCATCCGAGTCGCAGAGACTGCTGCTGTGATTATTGGCCATAGCTACTCAGGCAAGGTTAGCCTTCCTCTGGAGCCACCCTGCTCCCCACCCCCACACTTCCACCCAGTCAGACCGACTGCCAGCTCCAGGTGGGAGGGAGACACCAGCAAGTCACTCGAGTTATATGGGCTCCAAGTGCCTCTCTAAGATTCTAAATTGCAGAGGTGCCTGTCTGCCTTCCCCACCACGGAATTCCAATGAAATTATAGGTTCCGTTTAAAAAAAAAAAAAAGGAAGCAAGGCAGACCTGCACTACCTACCTGGATTGTTGTGAAAATCAAATGAAATGATCACAATAAGAAGTATTTTGTAAGCCAAATATCACTACATGTGTATGTATGTGTGTGCATATGTATATATTATGTGTATGTATATATGTATATATTGAAAATATATAAATACATAGACACATACATCCATATATGTGTATGGATTTATATATACTTGTAACATATAAATCTAATTTGCATTTGTATATTTGTATTTACATATATGCATATATACACAAGCACATGCATATACACACACATACACATACATACACATACACGCTGCTTTTATTATTATGAACACATTATTAAGGTTACCACAGATTCCTGTACCCTGCCTGCTCATGCAGTTCCTGATGACCTTGCTCTCGGGGATGCTTCATCTTCTTCTTCCTCCTCTGTTCTTCCACTGTCATTCTCCCTCTTATACCACCTTTCTCACCTTCTGAGCCACTCTTCCTTTTTTCTTAGGGACTTTTCATAGGAGCAGGTAGTTCCCCTCTTTCTCTCTCCCTCTTCCTGCCTCTCACTGCCCCTCTATCCTGGTAATTCAAGTGGAGCTGGGCAGTGGTAACCCCTGCCCGACCTTCAGAGCCTCTAAGACATCAGAAACTCCTGACCAGTCTCCCCTATGGTAGTCTATGCCATAGATTCTTCAAATTCACAGGCAGTCTCTGTCATAAATTCATAAAATTCTAGAACTAGAAAAGATAGAAACATCAGAATTCATCTAGTTTAACTACCTCAATTTAAAGAGGAGAAAACTGTCTCCTGTTCTCTCACCCTTCACCTCTCACAGTCACTTCTTCTTTCATGGGAGTGTATCTAATGTACAAAGAATCCAGCCCTGATGGGGACCAGTGAGAGACAAACCACTTCTGAAGACAGCCCTTTTCACTTTGGGAAGGCTCTGCTTACTACCACACTGTTGTTTGTCCTCCATTTTCAAAGAGGACCAATGACATTACTGGTGACATCTTGACTTGGGTGTGAATTGGATTTAAATGAGGCCAAGATGCACAAAGTCATCTGCCTCACTCTCTCTTCCTGAGTCATCAGAGCCTAGTGGCAGGGCAAAAGTCAAGATGACTGGTGATGGCCCAGGAGGCAGTAGGTGCCCTTGGCGTTTTTGATATCTGACCAAGCTCTAAGAGCTCCATAGCACCTGTTTCCATGCCTTCATGACCATTGGAACAAATTGGTCTGTGGGGAAGTCTTCACATGCTTGGGGTAGAAACTCCCCTAATTCACCAACAGGTTTGAGACCTGTCACTTACCTCAACCTGGTTTAGCCCATCTGCCAAAATGGTTTACAGGGGTTATGTTGCCGTGCATGCTACGGCTTCTTAAAGCCACAGGTGAGAGTTGTATGAGTCACAAGGACACCAAAGGTGGACAAGCAGCCCTGAAAAGGGCCCAGCAAGCCCTCACACCGGAGGTACTAGTCCTCCTGAACACCCCACATACCCCTATTACCACATTAGTCTTTATAGAAAGCCTAAATCTTTTTCTCTGAAACTTATATCTCTTGCTTCTAGTTAATAGGGCTGGGCAGAACAAATCTAATCTCTCCTCTACCAGAGAGCCCTCCAGGTACTTGGAGATAGCTATGGTGTCCCCCAAACCCAATCTTTTCTATAGGCCAAACCAGGCGTGGGGAACCCGCAGCCTTAAGGCCACATGTGCGGCCTTTTGACTGAATCCAAAGGCCACACATGAGGACCTAGAAGGTCACATGTGGCCTTAAGACCACAGGTTCCCCACCCCTGGGCCGAACCATCCCTAGTTCATTCAACTCCTCAAATAGTATGGTCTCTAGTTGTCTTCTGGACACTTGTCAAAATTGTTCTTAAATTATGGTACCCAGCATTGTACACAGTTCTTCAGATGAGATCTCACCAGGACCAAGTCCCTGAGGGGTTACCACCCTTCAGATTCTTCTTAATGGAACCTAAGGTAGTTTAATGGGGGGTAAACAGCAGCCCTGATATGCTCTGGAAATAGCACCCCCCTGGAGTGCTGAGCCGATACCCCAGCTAGTTCTAGGGAAACATGTGACTCAATACTGAAAAACCCCAACCCATGTCAGTGACAAAGGTGGGGGGAAAGGGGAGGTTGAAGTATTATATCAGTTAGAAAGGAAAGATAGCTTCCACAGCTCTTTCTTCCTTTCAAACTCAAAATAGTATGGTGAGCTGTTGTTGTTCAGTCCTGTGCAACGTTTCCTAACAACATTTGGGGTTTTCTTGGCAAAGATACTGGGGAGGTTTTCCATTTCCTTCTCCAACTCATTTTTCATATGAGGAAACTGAGGGAAACAGGGTTAAGTGACTTGCCCACAGTCACACAGTTAGCATCTGAAGCCAGATGTGAACTCAGGAAGATGAATCTTCATGGCTCTATACCTGGTTCTCTATTCACCGCACCACCTAACTGCCCACAGCCTGGTGAGTGTTGTCTTGTGGCTCACATGTCTCAGTAGTGTACGATTCTTCATGATCACATTTGGAGGTTTCTTGGTAAAGATACCAGATTGTTTTTTCATTTCCTTCTCTAAGTATGGTGGGTACAGGTACATAAAAGTTAAAGCAATTAATAAGGCAGATGAATGAAGCTTGGGCCTTGGGCCCCTGGCTGACTTTTCTACTTTGTATTTCTTTCCTGAGTAGGAGGGACTGAACAGTGATCCTGAGATAGACTTTACCATCCTTGGAAGAAGTCTTATGAATTGGGGAGTTTGATGTTCCTGGGCCCCTCAGTCAAGACTGATTAGCAGAAGGAGAAGTTTCCGCATTGGAGAGAATCACCACCAGCAAGGGGATGAGCCCAACCTCTGGACTGATTTGTCAAAAAGCTCAGACCTGGAGGAACTGTTTTGACAGAACAAAGCAGAAGTAAAATGTGAAATGCTGATTCAGCAATACTGAAAACTCTTTCATGTTCTCCTGTTTGTCTCAACCTCCTGGGAAAGCATAATAGTAATTATATTACTGTTGCTGTTTAAGTTTTTCTGGTTAATACCTGATTTACATTGTACATAGAGCACCTTTTCATTCCCCCTTCTCCCTTTTGGATATAGTCATACCAAGCTATAAGTGATTCTCCCCAGGGGACTGGGATAGGGATGGAAAGAATAAAAAACTCAATGAAACAAGAGTCTGATGTCCTGACTTTGGAGTCCAGAGCTAAGTGCCCTTTAGTGAGAAGGAAGAGGTCAAGTGCCTTAGACCCCCTGAGCCCAAAGGCCCTAAAATCACTGTGTGTCACAATAGTATTAGCTTTTTAAGCTGACTGTGTCCCACTTTGACTCATGTCAAGCTTGCTATCTACCAAAATCCCCAAATTCTTTTTTTTTTTTTAAGCAATCGGGGTTAAGTAACTTGCTCAAGGTTACACGGCCAGTTGTTTCAGGGTGTGGTGCTGAGTGTCTGAGCCTGGGATTCAATCTCCAGGTCATCCCAACACTGGAGCCGGTGCTGTTACTCACTGAGCCACCTGGCCGCCCCAATCCCCAAATTCTGAAGAGGAAGTCCTTGCCCTTCTCTCCTTTCTATTCTCTCTTCTATTCACAGACTAGAGTGTAAATAAAAAGGACAAAGATCTGACTCATCATCGTGCCTGAGAACAGGGGATAGGGACAGATGGAACCCCTACTTCTTCCAGGGATTTCACCAGTGTCTTAATGCAAACCCCATGCTAGGAAGGTAGAAATAAAATCCTTACCCTAAGCAGGACATTTTTTCCCCATCAATCACCCCACCTCCATCCTCTCCCACTTTTCATTCCCACACCCTAATCAGTGCTCAGGGGCATTTCTGTCAAAACACATCCCAAATGATTTTGCTAAAATCATTGTTTGTTTAGTCACAAGGAAACAAAATGCAGTCAAGAAGAAACCATTTGAGGAAGTTAAAATTGCTAAATGTGATTGTTTTAGGATATGGTCAAGAGGAACGGTAGCAGAACAGAAAGATCTGTGCACTTGGGGTCAAAGACCTGGCTTTGAGTCCTGGTTCCACTCCCATTTACTAGTTGTCACCTTCACCAAGTGGCATCAGCAACGTCGGTCTCTATTCCTGCATTTACTAACCTGGGAATAATGCCTGCATTACCTAATTAAAAGAGGCAGCCCATTCAGCTGGTTCATTAGCATATAAACTTAGGACAAGTGTTGTGCATGGACCTTGAGAAGGACCCAGGGAAGGAAAGGGGGGAGAGGATAATAGATTGTATTGAACATCTTTTCAATGATCCCAAGCTTCTGGCACAATGATACAATGATCCCAAGAATCCTGGAATAAAAACCCATCTTTTAAACATTAATATTTTTCAGTTGTTCCATATTTTGCAGCCATATAGAATGCCTCAACAAATACTCATGATAGAGATGAGATTTTCTATGAAGCAACAGATTGGGAAGGTACTACTTTACTAATTTCCCAAGTACAATTCTTCCAGATCTCCTCTTTTTCAATTATAATGAAGCATTGCTCTTCACTTTGACACTAAGATGTAATTAACATGGCTACTCTGAGACGCTAAGTCAGCCTGCACCATTCCAAGCCCCAGTTAACTCACTAGGCATGCTCAAACGAAACGGCCACCCCAGTAGGTTGCTATGGTATATCTGATCAAGAAACTGAATAGTCCTCAAAGCTATGCCAATTCGGTACTGTCACCTACATTAATTGCCAGTTTTGGCTGACCTCTAATTTTCCTAGTGCTTTTCAGGGCTCTTATCTAAGAGTATGATTTAATCCTATCATAATTCATAACTAGTTTAGCTCATGAAACCTCACAGAAATTCAATCTCTATCCCATCTTTGTGTGACCTGAAAGAAATACTCTTTCATATATAAAGTTAAGTGGACTCTTTACTGCAGTGAAAATGAAATGAAAAATATTGACTTTAACACTCCTGGACAGTAATCAACTCACTGCTCCTAGTAAGGTCTGAAATCTCAATTCCTCAACCTAGTCTTCTGTGCCTGCTGTTCCCCAGCAATACCCCCAAAATGGTATTGGATCACCTCCCAAGCGAAAGTAAAGAGGGAATGATTAAATTGTTCATGCCTTTTGACCCAGTTATTCCACCATTGTTCAAATAACCCAAGAAAATCAAAGATATCGTTTCAAGCAAATACAGGGACAAAATGGGGTCCATTTCTCATGCATGTCTGTCATTCCAAAGTCTGTCTGTCTCTCTCAAGGTATTTCTCTGAAGTATGTCTGGAAGCATTTCTGGAAACAACAGTAAGTCCCTTATGGAGATATGCATTTTCACTTTCAGTGCTCTTTCCACCATTCAGGATTCACATCTCCCTCTATAATAGAGCATAAAAACCACGCCAGACTTGGGTAGAAGCCAGGTTATACTATCAATGCCTTTATTGGTCAACCTATATTCTCCATGGGCCCATCTTGAAAGACTCCTTGTCTTGACATAAAAAAAGAATATTTCCACATGTTAGCTATTAGTGCTCACCAAATCATATTGTATTTACTTATCTGTGAAAATGTGATATCCTTACTCCCCAAGGGAGGAACTAATTTTCATTTTATTTTTGTATCACTAGCTCTTAGCACATACTAAGTATTTAGTGAATGCCTGCTGAATTTAATTGAATCAGAAATAGCTTTTTCTTCAAGATTTTGGGAACTTTAATATTTCTTTATTTTCCTCTTTCGTTTTATTCCTGCTCATTCCCAATTTTTTTTAAATAGCAAAAATCCTCTAAAAAATATTTTTGACCTTAGGGACAGCAGGATAGCAGCTTAGTGGATTACAAGATTTCGTTCAGCACCTTCTGTACATTGGGGAGGAAAGGGATCCCACTTAGAATTTAAGGGTGGTAGTGAAGGTCATGTTCACAAAAGAAAAGAGGGTACCCTGGTAAGTCAGTTGTGGGCCAAAAAGCCCTCAGGATTGCACCTGTTGTGGGGGGTGGTGCCATAGACATTCATATGTTAATGAAGCAAAGAACATTCAACATTCAGGTTTTATTCATTCTTTGAAAGATTCATAATTGGAAACTTGTTTTTGCAAAGCTGCTTTGCAATGCAAAACAAAGTTTGGCATGATGAACAGGTTATTTTTTAAAATTCTTTTTGTTGTCAGTGCTAACAGGGCCAGAAATTAATCCTCAGATTTGAGGGTTGAGGTCAGGAAACGACGCCCTCTAAAAACAAAGGTAGTAAAAATCAACTTAAAAATGAATAGTATAAAAAACATACTAGCCAGGGAGCCAGGAAACGTGTTTTTGGTCCCACTCTGCCACTAATTGTGGCCGTGGGTTGCTTACGTCGTAACCTTTCTGGGTCTCAATTTCCTCCTTTATAAATCGAGATAACAATTATGGTCCTGTTCCGATGTAAAAATTCTACAATTCCATCATACTATATGGTTAAGGATAAAATTAGCCATTGGTAGAAGCAACCTACACCAAGGGTCGGTTGATGAGACAAGGGTAAATTCTCAAATCGTCAAGCAAAACAAGAAGTCACAAAAATCTCTTCAAAAGATTATGATGGACCATTTAGCAGACACCTACCATCAGAAGACCATGACTTCTCTGGACCCTCCAAATACCAAACCCCTCTGACATCACCTCTTCCGCTTCTCTGCTTCATTGAACCCAGAAGTCTTTGACTGTGGCTAATCCCCTCTCTGTTGATAAGGCACCTCCCCTCCCCCCCAACTCCCTTTCCCCCTCCCCTTCAGGCTGAGTATATTTCCAGCAGTCTGTAGACAACATCCCAAAGACAGCAGAAAACTTCCAGAAAACTGGAGAGGGGAAGATTTAGTAACAAATGGTGGTGCTTTTAAAGAATCATTCCTGGGTTCCTATGTCCAAGTAGTGACTTCACAAACCATGATGGCACTAAAGGCAAATCTATGGGGAGAAATTTGCCAGTGAGAATCTCATCCTGAAGCACACTGTCCTGGGCTCTTATCCCTGTCAAATTCTGGGCCCAACATAAATAACTACCAATCAGGGGCGGCTAGGTGGTGCAGTGAATAGAGCACTGGCCCTGGAGTCAAGAGGACCTGAGTTCAAATCCAGCCTCAGACACTTAACACAAAAACTAGCTGTGTGACCTTGGGCAAGTCACTTAACCCCAATTGCCCTTCAAAAAGCAAATAAATAGCTACCGATTTTTCATCCACACTTGCTAAGACTGATTGGTTGACTATAGAGCATGTGATCTTTAGCCAGGTTTAAAAAAGGCCTGACCACTGTGAAAGTCATGGAGCACTTCTGATCCCAGGATGGCAAAAGCAGCCAGATCCCCACTGGTGACTGTGGACAACTCTGAGAAGTTTCTTGATTTTGTTTTTTTGGTTTTTTTGGGAGATGGGGGGGGGTGGTCTTATTCGCCAAACTATTTTTTTCTGTTCTTAGAACTGTTCTTAGATCTTTTCATCCTTGTATCTCGCTTCCTACAATTCTCTTTGGATTTCATTTCCCTTTCCTTTTAAAAAATCTAACTAGATTAAAGAGTTAAGTTTGAGACTTATGAAAGAAAAAATACTAAACTAAAAAAAAGAGTAAGGTTAGGATGGGGGAAGGAGTGAAAAGATGATACATCGAGTAATCAAGTTTGAGCCCAATTCCTCAACATCATCTCAAAAATAGCAACAGATGCACCAAAGTAAAAGAATAACCAAAAACATTTTTAAGCAAAATTTAGACTTTTAGAAAAGGTCCTTCACAGAAAAAGGAAAAACAGCAGGTAGGGAAATAAGTAAACAACACTGAAAAAGAGACTCCAAAATAGTAAATAAATATAATGGCATTTTGAAACAATTAAGAGAAGATACAAGAAAGAAAAAGACTGCCAAAGGAAAAATGGATGCCACAATACTCTTCAGAATGGCTGATGAGCTCAAGAAGAAAAAGGTTTAAGGACCTGGCGTCTATAAAGATGGAATTTAAATCAATGAAGCAAAGACAAATAGGAGACTCCACAGTCTGAAAAAAAATCAATAAAGATTTTTAACAAAATAGAACAATCAAGAAAGAATAGAATCATGTTAATGGTAGAAAAATAACAGAGGGGATAGAATACTGAATAGATGCCAAATTAAATTTTTTGTTGTTGTTGTTCAGTAATTTGAGTTGTATCCAGCTCTTCATGACCCCATTTAGAGTTTTCTTGGCAAAGATAGTAGAGTGGTTTGCCATTTCCTTCTCTGGCTCATTTTACAGATAAAGAACTAAAGTAAACTGGGTTAAGCGACTTGCCCAAGGTCACATAGCTAGTAAGTGCCTTAGGTCAAATTTGAACTCAGGAAGATGTGTCTTTCTTACTTCAGCCCTGGCATTCTATCCACTGTGCCTCCTAGCTCCCTCCCCTCCCCACCACCCCCTCGCCCCCTCCCCCATCCCCTCACACCTTAACCCCGCCCCCATTGGATTCTAAAGCAGTAATTATATGTAGCAAGGAGCCTGTGGGCCCTGCTTGTGTATCGAGGGCTTGTACTTGTGTGGGGCTTGTAGGGAGGCAAAATAAACATCTCTGGCCTCTTCTCCTCAGCCTTTCTCCAAGGGAGACTTTCATTCCTGCCAGGAGGTAAAACAGGAAGTTGGGGCCAGAGGCCACCACTCTACTCTCTTGAGAAAGGGGGTACAGGCTACCAGAAGTTTATCTATCTGCCCTTAAATTACTATTCATCTAGGAAATATGACAAGGTTCCATTTAACTTTTCATCACTTTTCTTGGAGGGGGGGGAGGATCCTAAATTCTACATCCAAGTTTCGACACCTTTCCCACCTAATACTAGTTCTACAATGAATTCACATAGTGAGTTTCATAGAAAATCATTCATCCAAATCATAGCAAAACAGAAATTGGAGAAGAACATATACCAGAAAAATACAGGATGAAAGGGTTCTCCCACTGGGAATGAGATAACTCAGTTCAACCAAGAAAGGGGGTCCTGGTTCTCACCCAAGAGGAAATTCTCCAAAGTCTCTGGAGTATCAAGTTAGGGATGGGGACCGGATAGGCGCTGCACTCTCTTTTAATGTCTTCTCAGAGTCTAAATTCCTTAAGCAACTTGAAATGGGGTTGGCCTCTTCCATCTTCTTTCTCAAAGCTAGAAACCAATTCAACATTACACTTGAAGAACAGTCCCCAAAGGGTTAATTGGCTGAGAATCAAAGCTCTATCTTCTCTCCAAATCTGCCCAGCCCCTTATGTAAAGCAGGGCCTTTGTCTCCACCTACGAGGAGAGAATCCCATAAGAATCAGTTGGGGACAAGGTTACATTCACAGTACTACATAAAAAGTAGAAAACAGATCAGTGGGATAGAAATTCAACATGCTTTTGGATGTGGGTAAGCAGGCACTTCACTGCTGGTAGAATTGTGAGTTGGTTTGACTGATTTGGAAGACAATATGGAATTGTACAATACAACTTATAAAAATTTCCATACCTGTTGACACAGAAATCCTAGTTTGGGGTTTATATCCTAAGGAGTTAATGACAAGAAGAAAAGACCCATCAGTACAAAAATATTCGTAGCAGTTCTAATTATAATAGAAAAAAATGGAAATAAGCTATCTACTCAACAATCATGGCATGACGAAAAGCAACACATGAATGTAATGAAATATTAATGTGCCAGAAGGAATAGCAAATATGAATGATACAAAGAAGTATGGGAAAACTCATATGAAGTAATTCATTTTTCTTTATTTATTTTGTTACCTTTAAAATTCGAAACTATCTCCTTCACTTCTCCACATCCCACACTAGAGAAGGCCACCATTTGATGAAGATTTATAAATATATGTAAAACTATTCTATGTGTACTTCTATTTATCAGTCCTTTTCCTGAAAATGTGTTACATCTCCTTCATGGATCCTTTATAGTTGATTTGAGTACTCATAGTACTCAGAATAACCTTGTTCACAATTATTTTTTTTAACAATATTGCTGTTACTATATACAACATTCACTTACTTCTACTCACTTCACTTTTCATGATTTCATGCCATATGAAGTAATGCAGAAAGGAAAAAAATGCAAAACCAAAATAATACCAGGAAGACAAGCTTGATTCAGAACAATGGTAACAAAAAACCCCAACATAATAAAAATTATGTGATTATATAGATTTTTAAAAGACTTTTTTGACCAAATATAATACCTAATTCTGTTTTTTAAAAAACACATTAAAAAACAAAGAATAACGGTACCTTTTATTAACATAATAAATATTTTCTATCTAAAACCAAGGGCCTGCATGTCATGGAGAAATGCTAGAGGCCATTGCAGTAATATCAGGATAAAAGTAAGGATGTCCAGTACCACATGCTAGCTATAGCAATAAGACAAGAAAGAGAAATTGAGGAAATAAGCATAGGTAAAGAAGAAATAAAACTATTGCTTTTACAGACGTGAAAGTCTGGTTAGAGAACCCTAGCAATTCAACTAAAATTAACTAAAAAAAGTGTAACTTCCTCAGAGTAGCAGGACATAAAATGATCCCACACAAATTATCAGCTTTTTTGTATATTGCCAACAAAACCAAGACTGAAGAGAGGTTGGGCTGAGACAATAAAAATGACAACGCTGCCTATATCATAATAAAATCATAATAAAATTCATCTGAAGGAATAAAAAGTCAAGAATCTCAAAGGAAATCATGAAAAAACTGGGAAGGAAGTGGACCTAGTAGTGTTAGAGCAAAACTATACTGCCAAACAATGATCATCACATTCACTTAGTACTGGTTAGAAATTAGAAAAATCCTGTGAATAGAGCACCAGCCCTGGAGTCAGGAGGACCTGAGTTCAAATCTGGCCTCAGACACTTAACACAAAAACTAGCCCTATGACCTTGGGCAAGTCACAATCCCAACTGCCCTCCCCCCCAAAAAAAGAAATTAGAAAAGTCTAATCTTCACATGCCTTTTGGATATCTCAAATCGGATGTTTTGTGGATATCTCAAACTTAACATGTATAAAAAAGAACTCAATATCTTTCCACCAAAGCCCTCCCCTCTTACCTACTTACCTACTTTCCTACTATTGTCAAGGGCATGTCAAGTACCTTTGCTCACAACCTCAATCTACACTCACATTCACTCCAAATATACAATCTATTCCTTAGTCTTGTTTCTGTCTTCACAGTATCTCTATCTCTTGTATATGTCCCCTTCTTTCTACTCACAGCCACTATTCAAGGATAGTCCTTCATCACCTTTTTCCAGGATTATTTAAATAGCCTTTGATGGTCTCCTTTAATCAAATCTCTCCCCACTCCAATTCATCCTCCATTCAGCTACCAAAGTGATTTTCCTAAAGCATAGGTCTGACCACTTCACAGACACAAACACCTCCACTCAATAAACTCTAGGAGCTCTCTATTGCTTTCTAGATCAAATAAAAAATTCTCTGTTCAGCATTTAAAACCCTTCACCACTGGTTCCTTCCTACTTTTCCAGTGTTCTTACATTTTGCTCTCCCTCACCAACTCTTCAATCTAACTATGCTGACCTGCTTCCTGTTTCTCAACCATATGAATCAATATGAAAAAATAAAATAAAAATTAAAAAGTAATTGATACCATTTAAAAATAGATAATGGATAGATGAGAATACAAGGAGATTCAAGAGAAGTAGAGAAGCAGGACAGCTTTGAAACTAGTTATTTCTTCTACATCATGATTTTTCCCATCAAAGTTTCAACATATTGTGGGTGGCATAAGAAATTAAATGGGAATTTTGGGGGAGTTTTGAGGGAGCCACAGACGACAGACGAAGCCAGCAGATGACACAGAAAAGGTTTAGAAACTCAGAAATACATAAAATATATGTATAGTATTATATAATATCAATATATTTTATCTTTTAATACCATAAATATACATGATTTCTTTTTCTCTGGTATGAAGGGAGGGTAAAAAAATTTTATGGGGATTTTTCCAGATCAAGGGGTGCTGTGCCCCTAACCCTTGAGTTGTGGAAGGGATAACAGTAATATGTTGAATTTATTATATAATTTTTAATAGAAATTCATGTTTCATGTAATGGAAATTCAGGGTCTCACATGTTATGCTCTTTTTTTTTTTTTTTTTTGCTTTTTGGAGGGGGGAAGGCAGGGCAATTGGGGTTAAGTGATTTGCCCAAGGTCACACAGCTAGTATGTGTTAAGTATCTGAGGCTGCATTTGAACTCAGGTCCTCCTGACTCCAGGTCTGGTGCTCTATTCACTGTGCCACCTAGCTGCCCCTCTATTCTTTACATATGAAAATGTTTGTGCTTGTTAATATTCACCAAATTCAAAGTAACAAAATTTTTTAAAATGAAAATTATTACAAAAATACAAAATACTGTTATACATTGATTTTAACTACATAAAGAAATATAACATCAAACAGCAACAAGATTATTAGTAACTACAAGGGACAATGTTGTTACAACTTTTTAAAAATGCACATAAAAAACAAGTTGTACATAAATAATGAAGATTCTGTTTCAAATGCTTACTTAATTATTTTACCTTATTACAAGAGAGCTCTCACAGAATGGGAGTAATCTATCTATAAATGTGTTCCTCATTTTCTTTTCTTTATATATAGAAATGTTCATGTTTGCAGAAATCTGTCAAGTTCATAATGACAAAAAGGAAATTTAAAAAATAAAGTTAATCCGCATGGTTTGCGTTTCCACTATCTTATCTTCATTCTGTATAGATGTTTCTGTCTCTCTCAATAAACTCTAGTAGCTCCCTATTAGGTCTAAGACCAAATATAAAGTCCTCTATTTAGCATCCCAGTGTCTCATAATATGACCTTTCTCTATCCCTCTAGACTTCTTTCTTACCCATGCCCTCTGAGGTCCCGCCATATTTGTACACTTGTAAATTTGTTTCTCATTCACAATATTTTCTCCTTGCCTTTGCATTGGTTGTCTTTCTTTCCTGGAATATTCCTCAACTTTGGCTCTTACATAGTTAATTTCCTTCCAGATTCAGGTCAAATTCCCACTTCTAAAGGAGACCTTTCATGGTTTCCCCACAGCTGTTAGTGCTTTCCCCACTAAGATTACTGTCTATCAAAGGAGTGCACTGGTAAATGTTTAACAATTGGCTGTATGAGGGGGAAGGAAGAGAATATACATAAGGCACAGTTTCAAGCTTTACCCGTATTACTAACATTTTCTCCATTACTTTTTTTTTTTACAGGTTAACAATCTTACTTTAATCAATCAAACATGTATCATTTACCTCTATTACTTTCTTAAATCTAAACGTTCAACAAAATAATAAATCAAGCCTTTATTTATGACATTTATCAACTTTCAAGGTGATGAAAATACAATCAACTCTAATTCGTTGAATTGGTTCCAGCTCCAGCTCCCCTGCTTCTAATCTGAATACATGTTGTATGTTTCTATTTGTGTACGTTAGAATGTAAGCTCTTTGAGGACAAGAACTGTTTTTGGTTTTCTTTGTAGTCCCAGGACTGGGACAGATGAAATGCTTAATATTTGTTGATTGATTGAACGATTGATTTTAGCACCAGTTTTTTTTTGTTACTTTTGTTTTTGTTGTTTTGTTTATTAGTAATGAAGATAATAGCTGACATTTGTATATCACCTTAAGGTTTGCAAAATGTTTTACATATAATATCTCATATATTTTGTGACTTATCTGGGGAAAATAAATCTCTTTTAAAATAGATGCTGTGATGCCCACGGTCTCTGTTTCTTTTATCAGTCAACAAATGGTGATAACAGCCTGCCTTCCATATCTTCTTTATAAAGTTGCCTTCCTTTTGTTTTCAAAGTTTGGAGATTTTTGTTTATTTTGTCTAGTCTGTGACTGGTTTTATTTGGGAATTTGTTAGGGCTTCCTCCACCTCCAAATCATTCTGTCATTGTTTATCTGAGATACTCTGTATTCTATATAAAGAAATGTAGCTCTATGGTAGAATGTAAGCTCCTTGAGGGTAGGGACTGTTTTTTGTTTTGTCTTTGTATCCAGCTGCCTATAATAGTACTTTTCACCTAGTGGATACATAATAAATTCTTAATAAATTTAATTGAATTATGGGGTTTTTTTTCCCCTTGTACTGCCTTACTTTGTTTTAGTCATATGTCTAAATGCATCTATCTGTTGGTGGATGTTAAAATAAAATTTATCAATTTTTTTTAAATGAGAAAAAATAGTTTTAAAAAAAAAGGAGCTGGGGGAGAAAAACAGTTCTGAGAGAGTAGGTACAGATGCTCAGACTTGGTTCCCTGGAAGAAGCCCTGTGAATCTCTAAGGCATCTTTGATTGAACCATATGTCCCTATGAGCAGAAGAAGCACATGCACCCTGTGTTTCCCTGGACAGAATCCAAATTTGACTTGTGTCTAGGTCTCTACAAGAAAGTTTAAAAGGCCTTCAGTCTCCATGTAAGCACTCAGGCTAACAATATATCAAATAGAACATAGGCTTTAATTAAGCTAGCAAAATGCAAAACAGAAAGGTCAGCACATTTCAGAACTTTCATTTTCTGTGACCTACCCTAGGGTAGTGAGAATGTACTTGGAGTCGCTAAAGAGTCGGCCTTTCCTCCCTCTGGTTGGCCCCACAACCATGAAGCCCTGGGTTCATACTTTGGCTTTGCCACTTCCTAGCTCTGTGTGTGTGACTCTGGGCCCCAGTTTTCTCATCTCTAAGATGAGGGGGCTGTATTAGATGATCTAAATTTATAATCCTATGATCCATTCTCTGCTAACTTGTTCATATTCTGAATCTAAATACCGCCACCTCTCTGGCTGCGTGAGACTTCCTTTCCTAGGGTCAAATGGTTCCCTGGGAGAGACCTTGGAGATTTGGGGGCTTCCCTTCGAGACATCTGCAACAGTGCTTGTAGCTCTTCTCTCTGAGTCTCTCCCTATCTTTCCCTATCTCTCTAGAATCGACCCCTTTAAAGAGATTATTGATGTACTCTACTTTTTCATCATGTTCATTTCCACGTAGGGAGACTGAGAGTATTACTAGTCAAACCATAACACTAAGGCAATGATGCTTTGCTGTTGATAGATATTCATAATAAAGTCAGGAATCTGGATTAGGGAAGTAGAGAATGCCAACCTTTCTTCTTTAGATTACCTCTTGTTCTGCCTCAAATTCATTCACACCAAAGCCCAAGGAGTTTTGGGGGGAGTGTCCCTTCATCTGAACCCTAAACCAGTTATCGTTAAAATAAATTTTTATCTCCAGCCCACCATAATGGCTGAAAAATAAGAGACCAAATATTAGCCTGGGAGTACATTGCCTGGATTTGTTAGTTTACTGGTAGATAGGATTAAAGAGATGTCAGGTCTTCATTAACAGAAAGACATTTTAGCCATTGTACTCTAGTAAATAGGGTGGCTAAAGGGATGGAGTATTGGGTCTGGAATCAGGAAGACCTGAGTTCAAATCCCATCTCAGACACTTACTAGCTATATAACCCTGAGTAACTCACTTAACCCTGTTTACCTCAGTTTTCTCATCTGTCAAATGATTTGGAGAAGGAAATGGCAAGTAACTCCATAAAAAGTCCATAAGCAGCAACTTTCATTTTCCCTATGAACTACCCTAAGGGAGTGAAAATGTACTTGGGGTCACTTAAAAATCATCCTTTCCTTCCCCTGGTTGGCCCCGCAACCCTTAAGTCGGGTATCTTTGTCAAGAAAACCCCAAATGGGGTCAGAGAGAATCAGACATGAATGAAATAACTCAACAACAAAAAAACACTAATACACTTAATCTGAGTTGGCTGGGCTAGCTCTAATCAGGGACTCGACTTTTTGGTGTCATGGACCCATTTGGCAATCTGATGGACTCTATAGACCTCTTTCTGAACACTTTTAAATGCACAAAATAAAATACGTAAATAAAATTAAAAAATAAATATTTTTTTTCCATCTAAGTTAATATCTATCCATGGACCCTTTGGGGTACTGTGGACCCCAGGTTAAGAATTCCTGTCACGAGGAAACTGAGACCAGTAGAAACCAGAGGAGAAATGTGACAAAGAGAAGAGCAAGCCCAGCAGAGACCCCAGTGGAAGACTGTGCCCAGTGTTCCCCGTACATATATTCCCCACATGTAAACATATCATGTTTACATACAAAATACATGATCCTTATGCATGCTCTGTTTCCTCATTAATGGTGGGTAATCCTGTGGGAGAGTGTGCCCTATGTTTATGGATGGGAGTATTCTACTGAAAACTTCTTAATATACTATTTTTTAATGCCTTTACTTTTTAGCTAATGCATCATCTGACTGCCTAGAGAAAAAGTCTGTACCACAGTGGGGGCTCGTGAGCAATTGCTTTATGTGGATGTGAACCGCTAGAGTACTTTGACCCTGGAGTAGCTATTCTGGGTACTCCCCATGAAGCAGCCACAGTTACTGCATATCTCATCCTGCTTAGTTCCCCCAGAGTTACTCCTTATAATGAAGGCGAAGTCGATAAACATTTAAGAGCTTAATCTAGAGCAGGCGCTGTTAATTACTGGGGATACAAAGAAAGGCTTAAGACATTCCCTGCCCATCTAAGGGGGAAATAACCGTAAAAATAAACTGAAAAGGGGAGAGGGTTAGGAAGTCTGCTAGGACATGATCCGAGGAGGTGTGAGTTTCTGAGTGTAAAGTTATGAGTTTCTGGAAATGATGAAGTCCAGGAAAGTAGTTGGGCAAGAAATGATGAGAATTCCCTAGTTGTCATTCTTAAAGAGTGGAGAGGAAAGTGCCTTTTCTTGTCCCTTTTTAGACAGGGTTAGGCGACTTGCCCAGGGTCACACAGCTAATAGACACATTTGAACCTGGGTTCCCTGACTCCAGGGCCAGTGCTCTATCCATTGTACCACCTAGCTGCCCCCTCATCTCTTTGTTAGAACACCGTATCAGTGTTCAGACAATTTCCATTTCTATTGTTATAATAATAAGCATAGCTAGCATTTAATAGCAGCTAAAGATTTGTAAAACATTTTCTCATGCTACCTCAGCTGATTCTCACCATATCGGGGTGAAGTGGGTTCTCTGGTTATCCCCCTTTTATAGATAAAGAAACTGTTGAAGGCAGAGGTTAAGTGACCTGACCACAGTCACACTTCTAGCAAATGTCTCAGGCAGGATTTGAATTCATCTTCCTGACTTCCAATTCCTTACAGCTGCCTTACCTTCCTCATGATCACTCTTCCCTGAGGAGAGATCACTTCCCCACCAGCTGCCTTACCTCTAGGCAGGGACCCTCCCTGGCCTCTTTCCAGCTCTGTTTTGTCTTCCTCTATTAGGATATAATGGGGAGCTAGGTAACACAGTGGATGGAGCACTGAGCTTGGGAATTATGAAAACTCATCATCTTCAAGAGCTCAAATCCAGCCTCAGACACTTACTAGCTGTGTGACCATGGGCAAGTCACTAAACCTTGTTTGCCTAAATTTCCTCATCTGTCAAATGAGCTGGAAAAGGAAATGGTAAACCACCCCAGTATCTCAAAATGGGGTCACAGAGAATCTGAAACAACTGAACAAGAACATTAGAATATAAACTGCTTGAGAGAAGGGAGTATTTGAATACAAGCTCCTTGAGAAGTAGGGACCAGCTTGTTTTCTTATATTTTGCATCCCCAGAGCTAAAATGCAGTGCCTGGCACATAGTACTAAGCACTTAATAAACTCTCTCTCTTTACCACCTTATGTTTATCTCTCTGCTGTTGAAAGGCTGATGTGCTGTTGATTGAGATGACTGGGCAAAGTAGCTCAGATAAAGGTATAACATTCTTGAGCTCCCTTCGATTCTACAATTATGAGAATTAACATTTTTTTTTTCCTGTAACACTACCTTAAATTAAAATTAAACAACCTGGGCATTCCAGGAATGATGAAATGTTAGATTAGGGGAGCGGCTAGGTGGCACAGTGAATAGAGCACTGGCCTCAGACACTTGACACACTTACTAGCTGTGTGACTTTGGGCAAGTCACTTAACCCCAACTGCCCTTCAAAAAGTGCAAAAAAAAAATGTTAGATTAGAGTATGAGAACATGGGATTTTTTTAAAAAAGCAATTGGGGTTAAGTAACTTGCTCAAGGTTACATGGCCAGGTGTTTCTGGGTGGGTGCTAAGTGTCTGAGCCCGGGATTCGATCTCCAGGTCTTCTCAACACTAGAGCTGGTGCTCTTACTCACTGTGCTACCTGGACGCCTGTATGGGATGTTTTCTACAAGGGTATAGATGAGGCAGATAGGGTGCTGGACCTAGAATCAGGAAGATCTGAGTTCAAATGCTGCCTTGGACACTTGCTGCATGACCCTGGATAGATCACTTAACCCCTTCAGCCTCAGTACTTCTCAGGGTTGTTGAGACAATAAAGTGAGATAATATTTATAAAGCACATGCACTACCTATGTACTACAAATCACTACATTTTAAAAACATGATCTGAAAGAACTGTCTGGAAGCCACCTGGTTGGCTGATATTGGGAGCTCTTCTACCTTCTCTTTCATAGTGAAAGGTCCTCCCCACCACACCTTCCCCCCCAAAAAAAAAGAGGAGGAAGGAGGCCATCGATTCATACTCAGTACTGGCCACTCCTAGGGGAAGGCTGGTGTCAAGCACTTTACCTCCAAAGGTCTGAGGTCAATTATACAAGAGGTGGTGGTTGTGAATGCTGTTTGGAAAGAGAAGGGCATGGTTCACATTCCAATAAAATGTAAGGGCAGGGACTGTTTTATTTTTTGCTTGGTACCCCTACCACTGAGCAAAGTACCTGGCACAGGGTAAGCGCTTAATAGGTACTTGTTAAATTAAATTGAATTAAATGATTTAACCAAGAAGTCTGGAGAGGGCATTGCTACTAGGGGACTGTGCTCAAGGGCTCTGGAGTGTGGGCAGAAGAATCGTTAGCAGCATGGTGATAGAGTGTATGTGGATGAAACAGAAAGGTAGAATTGGGGACAGTGAATGAAGGGTCTTTAAATCCCACAATTGAAATTCAACAAATTAAGTGCTTAATAGTTAGGGGACACTTTGCTTAGCACAGCTTTCAAGGAGCTTTCAATCAAGGCTTAGACTTGTAGGGAGACTATGATTTTCCCCAGGTTCAAATACAACACCAAAGCAATCAGACTTTGTTCCTTTCTGATTATCCATTAATAAAGATGGGAATGAGAATTATGTGAATGCAAAACGCTGACCTTGCTTCCTTACCTATTTTTCTGGTACAAATTCTTTTGCAGTTAAGCCCTAGAGGATCTTGGGGGGAATCTAAGAGTGTCTAACCATAAAGCTTTGATCTGCTCCCAGACTGGAAGTCAAAAAGGAAAGAGCTAATCTTAACTTGGGGGCACTCTGCCTGGCTTTTGTTAGCTGAGTATATCAAGATGGACTAAAGAGCTGTCATCCAGTCCTTATCAGCAAGTTTTCCCAGCTTGCTAAAGCTAAGAAGACTTGTCTGACCCTGAAGAGATGAGCCCAGAAGATAAAGTACTGTAGCTGGGAGCTCTGCCAGAAGAGACTATAGGTCCAGCAGAAAAGCCTCAGCCAATTGAGAGCAAACTCACTGAGAGGCATAGGATAACAGCACCGAAAAAATGCCTGGGGTCCCACAGCATAGGAGGCCAGCGTTGTCTTTCTACTTGTATTCCCCTTGTGTGCCCTAGGTTTATGTGGGGAACATTCTATTGCAAATCTTATTATGCTGATTTATTAAATGCTTTGAAGTAATTGTGTATACTCTAGTTGATTAGAGGAAAAGAAAACACATTAATGGTGCCTTATGAGCGATCATTGGGAGTCAGTGTGGACCCATAGAGGACCTCGAACCTGTGAGAGAAAGGTGTCCCATTCATTTTATGTGCAACATAGCCCCACATACATTTTTTTTAATTTGAACAACAAATGGAAGTCACTGTAATTTTTGAGGAGTGAACTAGCCTGACCAGTACTTAAAGAAACGTAAAACATGATCTGAAAAAATTGTCATTCCTTTAGCAGCCTCATTTTTCTCATCTGAAAAATGAAGAAGTTGTACCAGATCATCTCCAAGATTTCTCCCATTTCTGACATGCTAAATAAATCTATGATCCCCAAATGATTCTAACAGATTTTAGAAAAAGACAAAAAAAAATCTCTGAGTTGTTTGTTGTTGTGGTTCAGTCAGGTCTGACTCTTTGCGACCCCATTGTTTCTTAATTCCGATTGTTTTTGCTTTTTGGAGGGGGAGTAGGCAGGGCAATTAGGGTTAAGTGACTTGCCCAAGGTCATAAAGCTAGTAAGGGCTAAGTGTCTGAGGTCACATTTGAACTCAGGTCCTCCTGACTCCAGGGCCGGTGATCTACTCACTTCCCTTACCTAGCCTCCACCAGAGATTTTTTTTTAAGCTTCCCAAAGGCATCTTCTTAACATATAGGGTAGGCATGCATCCCTTTATGTATCCTCTTTGGAAGTCTATTGGTGAGAGGCCTCATGCCTGGAAAGCAAGTTCCTTCTAGAAGAGAGTGGTGGTGGTTTAGGTCTCCTCTATTCTAGCCTAGACTGAAATCTGCAAGTGCCTTTTAATTTCACGGCTGCAGTGATCTTTGAGACCAAGAATATAAAATCTGGGGTGGCTAAGTGGCTCAGTGAATAGAGCACCGACTCTGGAGTCAGTTCAAATCTGGCCTCAGACACTTAACACTCACTAGTGTGACCTTGGGCAAGTTACAACCCCAATTGCCCTGCCCTTCCCCCTCCAAAAAGAAAAAAAGAATATAAAATTTGGCACTGTTTTCATTTCTTCTTCCTCTGTTTACCAGGAAGTGATGAGACTGGTTGCCAAGATCTTAGCTGTTGGTTCTTTGTTGCTGTTTTTTATATTAAGCTTCAAACTAGCTTTTACATTCTCCTCTTTCACCCTCATTAACAGGCTTCTTAATTTCTCTTCACTTCCTGTCATGAGAACGGTATCATTTACATATCTGAAATTGTTGATATTTCTCCCAGCAGCCTTAATTCCGGCTTTTGATTGATCCGGGCTGGCATTTGGCACAATGCGCTCTGCATATAAGTTAACTAAATAAGGTGACAACATACAGCCTTGTCATGCTCCTTTTTCAATCTTAAACCAATCAGTTGTTTCGTGTTTGGTTCTAATTGTTGCTTCTTGTCTCACAGGTGCCTCTGGAGACAACTAAGATGACCTGGTGCTACCATCTCTTTGAGGACTTGCCGTATTTTATCAAGAGCTTTATTGTAGTCAATGAAAAAAATACATGTTTTTTTTTGGAAATCCCTTGATTTCTCCATGATCCAGAAAATGTTGGATGATCTGGTCTCTAGTTCCTCTGCCTCTTTGAAAACCAACCTGTTCTTCTGGTAATTCTTGGTCCACATATTGCTGACTCCTAGTTTGCAGAATCTTAAGCATTACCTTGTTGGCATGTGAAATGAGAGCAATTATTTGGCAATTTGAACTTTCCTTGGCATTGCCCTCCTTTAGGATTGAGATACAAACTGGTCTTTTCCAATCCAGTGGCTATAGGTGAGTTTTCCAAATTTGCTGGTATTTTTAATGGAGCATTTTAACAACAAAATCTTTCAGAATTTTAAATAGCTCACCTGGAATTCCATCACTTTCACTTGACTTCATTCTCCAGGATGTCTGGCTTTACATCAGTAACCACAAAATACTGTTCATCAGTAATATTAAGATCTTCCTTGTATAGTTCTTTTGTGAATTCTTGCCACCTCTTCTTAATCTCTTCTGCTTCTGTTAAGTCCCTACCATTTTTGTCTTTTATCATGCCCATTTTTGCATGAAACCTTCCCTTATATCTCTAATTTTCTTTCAGATATCTCATCTTTCCCATTCTATTGTTTTCTTCTATTTCTTTGCATTGCTCATTTAAGAAAACCTTGCTATTCTCTGGAATTCTGCATTCAATTGGGTATATTTTCCCCTTTCTCTTTTCCCTTTCACTTTCCTTCTTTTCTCAGCTATTTGTAAAACCTCATCATTTTGATTTCTTGCTCTTCTTTTCCTTTGGATTTTTTTTTTAATTGTTGCCTCCTGTACCATACTGAGAATTTCTGTCTATAGTATCTATCAGATCTAATCCCTTAAATCTATTTATCACCTCCACTTCATATTCATAAAAGATGCTATCTGTGTCACACCTATATGATCTGATGATTTTCCCTACTTTCTTCAATTTAAGTCTTAATTTTGCAATAAGAAGCTCATGATCTTTATATGAACTGATGCTGAGTAAAGTGAGCAGGACCAGGAGAACGTTATACACAATAACAGCAACATTGTACAAAGATCAACTATGATCGACTTTGCTCTTCTCAGCAATATGATGATCCAAGACAATTTCAAAAGACTCATGATAGAAAATGCTATGCACATCCAGAGAAAGGACTATGGAGTCTGAATGTAGATTGAAGCATACTATTTTCACTTTCTTGTTTTTTTTGTTTTTCATGACTTTTCCCTTTTGTTCTATTTCTTTTTTCCTAACACAACTAATGTGGAAATATGTTAAACATGATTGCACATGTCTAACCCTATATCAGATTGCTTGACATCTTGGAGAGGGGCATTGGGAGGGAGGGAGAACAATTTGAAACTCAAAAATTCATTTATAAAAGTGAATGTTGAAAACTATCTTTACATGTAATGGGAAAAATAAAATACTATTTACTTTAAAAAATGAAAAGAAATGGGGAAAACAATTAACGATCTGAGCCACAGTTAGCTACAAAACTTAACAGGTTGTATAGAGTTTCTCTACCTTTAGCTGCAAAGTATATAATCTATCTGAAATCTGTATTGACTATCTGATGGTATTCATGTGTAGAGTCACCATTTGGGTTATTGAAAAAGAGTGCTATGACCAGTAAATTATCTTAACAAAATTCTACTAATAGTCTCTGCCCTACCTCATCTTGTATTCCAAAGCCAAACTTGTCTATTGTTTCAATTATCTTTTGATTTCCTACTTCATTTTTCCAATCCCCTATAATGAATGTGACATTTTTTTTCGGTGTTATTTCTAGATGTAATAGGTCTTCATAGAATTGACCAACTTTGGTCTCTTCACCATCAGTGAGTGGTTGGAGCATAGACTTGTATTACTGCAATTTTGAACAGTTTGCCTTGGATTCAAACAGATATCATTCTGTCACTTTTTAGAGTATACCCTAGGACTGCTTTTTTTCTCACCCTTTTTTTGATTATGAGGGCTACTCTATTTCTTCTAAAAGATTCTTGCCCATAGTAGTATATGTAATGATCATTTGAATTAAATCCACCCACTTCCATCCATTTAAGTTCACTGATACCCAAGATGTTAATGCTGAATCTTTCCATCTCCTTTTTGACCACATCCGGCTTACCTTGGTCCATAGATCTTATCTATTTCAGGTTCCTATTGATCTTTAAGTAATTGGATTTTTCTTTCATCAGTAGATGCATTTGCAGCTGAGCTTCTTTTAGGCTTTTGCCCTGCCCCCTCTTTAGCAATGGAGCTACTTGTAATTGTTCTCCATGCTTCCCCCATACCTCTTCTGATGTGAGGGGATCATCTTTCGAAGTCATTTCTTTTATTATTTTAATACTATCCATGAGGGTTTGTTTGTTTGTTTTTTGCAAAGATACTGGAATAGTTTGCCATTTTCTTCACCAGTAGATCACCTGTTGTCAGAACTCTTCAGTATGACTTGTGTTTCTTGGGCAACCCCATAGCATAGCTCATAGTTTCATTGAGCCTGGAAACCCCTTCCACCATGACAAGGCAGTGATCTAGGGGGGAAGCTTTAAAAAAACTTCTGAGTTACCCTATCAGAATAGACCAACAGTAATAACCAAAAGTCCCTTTCCAGGGTGGGAGTATTGAATATTAACCAACTGCCAATTTCCCCCATTCCCTGTCCCTAGTATGAGTGAGCACCAGTTCTGAACTTTTACCTACACCCCAAGTTCAAGCTGCCTTGACCCTTACTCCCCATGCTTGATCCTGCTTGACCTAGATTAGAACCCTATAAAAACCCAGTCTGCCTTCCACACATCAGAGACCTAACTCCATCTGAGACCCTAGAAGTGTATTTTGCCCCTACTCTATGTGAACATTCTCCCTCAATAAAATCTACTATATACTTTCTGTCTTCTGCCTTCTCCTGTTGGGTGCTGTTTTGGCTTGGTCCAGGGATGTTTGCATCTGTCAGCCAATCTTCTTAGAAGCATGAGCCATGACCCAGGGTCAGGGTCTGTTTCCAAGTCTTTTGACTTAAGAAATACAGAGATTAAGGGCTAAATCAGCAAACCACCTTTGGACCTCAGCAGTAGGACTTTCCTTACTTTTCCTCCACACCAGGGCTGAGACTCAGGGTTCTACCCACATGCGCCTCTGGTTTTCCCCCTGGCAACATAAGTGGCAGATAAAGTTTACTGCCTTTCCTTCTGTAGGAATTTGGTATTCCAAACTTCCCCAGCTGGTGTGTGTTAAGACAACACACCAGCATGATGCAATGATAAGAACAATCAATGTAGAGTCAAAAGAAGTTCAAATGCTACTTATTACCTATGTCACCTTTAACAACTCAGTTGCCTTTTCTGTGACTGAATTTCCTCATTTGAAAAATGAAAGTGATCAACTTAAATGATTTCTGATGTCATTTTCAGTACTAAACCTTTAATGCATTCCCCATCCTCCAATATCAGCCAATAACATTTTAGATAGACTTCTTCCTCTTTCTCCAGTGCAAATGCAGTATGATGGAAAGATCCTTGAATTACCTGGAGTCTGGTCTTGGCTTTACTGATTACTTGATATATGACCACAGGTAAATCACTTTCCTTCTTCCCTGAGCATCAGTTTTTTCCCTCCTCTGTAAAATGAGGATATTGAACTATGTAGATGAACTCAGAATTCCCTTCCAGTTCTAACACTTTGTTTCTTGCTCTTTGGAAGCTCAGTCTGTAACTGTATTTTTAACTAAAATTAGGGTCTATTTGTCCCTACTAACAATTCTGATGTTTGGTATCAGGAGGTAGATGAAGCCAATGAGAGAGGTGTGGGTGGGAATTGGGCTGAAATCCCAGTGCCTACACTAGCACCTTATCTGCTCCCTCTACCTTCCCCCACCTCCTTCTCTTTGACTGGGTCCTTAGCCCTGTACCCTGAGACTCTCTTAGTGAAGGTCTTCTCTAAGTAAAGTTGAAGCCTGGCAATGCTGCTTATAAGCTGACATCATTCCTCAGCTCTCCCCATCTTCCCTATCTAGCCCAGGAGAGGTCTACAATGAATGAAGATCTCTCTACTTCATTCTAACTCACTGCCTTCTTTCTGCCCTTGTCCCTTCATCCTCTCCTTAAGGTATCCCAAAGGTCCATTTTCCCAAGTTATTTCCTCCATCCCCCCATCAAACTCTACTTTTAAAAAGTGCAGATAATATTTTATTTCTTCCAATTACATGTAAAGACAATTTTCAACATTCATTGTTTATAAGATTTTGAGTTCCAAATTATTATCCTGCCCCTGTTCTCTCCCCAAGACAGCAAACAATCCAATATAGGTTATACATGTGCAATCATGTAAAACATATTTCCACATTAGTTATGTTGTGAAAGAAGAAACAGAACAAAAGCACACACACACATACACACAAACAAAGTGAAAATAGGATGTTTGGATCTGCACTCAGCTTCCATCAGTTCTTTCTCTGGATGTGGATAGAATTTTCTGTCATTGTATTGCTGAGAAGAGCTAAGTCAGTCATAATTGATCATCACACAGTGTTGCTGTTACTGTGTACAATATTCTCCTGGTTCTGCTCACTTCACTCAGCATCAGTTCATATAAGTCTTTCCAGGTTTTTCTGAAATCTGCCCATTTATCATTTTATTCCATTACATTCATACACAATAACTTGTTCAGCCATTCCCCAGGTTCAAGTGTCAGTCTGTTGTTGTTTTTTTTTTTTTATTATCCTCTCAAACTGTCTGGGAGCAAGGGTCAACTCTGAAATTTTTTACTGCAACTTTCTACACAGTTTGAAAGTTTATCAGTATTTTCTATAGCTTTAAAATGCCCAGTAAAGTGCCTGGACATTAACATTGATTCACCTAATCCTGTAAGTCTGAGATTCTGAGAAGGAGAAAGGGGAAGTCATCCCCTGGGAGAAAAAAAGGGGGGGGAGGAGTCAATTAGAGAGCCGACTTTGGGGGTGTTTGAGAATATAGATATACTTGCTAGACTGCCTTTGAACCCAGAAAGAAAGTTATTAAAGAGACAAGCCTGTGAGCAATATGGGAGGTGGTGTGCTGGTCCCTGGGTACACCCTTTGGCACTAAGTATAGCCTTGCTTTAGGTAACTCCTTTGCAACTACACTCGGAACTTTCATTTCACTGGGAGTTCGCAATGAACTCTTCTGCTAGGGACCCAGGGACTGTGCGCTGTGTTGAAAATGATTGGTGACTGAGAGCTGTGGGGATGGAATTTCTTGAATGAAACTGCTCCATCTATGGTCTTTAAGCACCAGGAGAAATGACCTTTAGAGGGACCCCTTTTTATATGTTCTCTTCTCTGACTTTCAAACTGGAGTGCAGCAAAATTGGATCTGGGGTCAGAGATTTCTCTCCCTCAACCCCAGCAGCAATGACAACTTGCAGAAGTACATAATAATAGGAGACAAATGTTTGGTCAGGCTAGCCTGAGACTTAACTTCTTGTGCCTTGAGTTACTTCCCACTGTCTCCTGTCTTTCTGTTTCCTTTTCAAAGATAAACAATACTGAGAAATGAACATTTCCAACCATGATGGTTTTTTCATGGGTAATCCTGCATTCTAGATTTCCTGAGTTCTCAAATTGGTTACCTCCCTGCCCTCCCCCCTCCCCCCACACACACAGACACAGAGAGGATTTCTTTAATACATGCTTCTTGGAGGAGAAGACTACTAACTGAAGAAACCTTCACCTGAAGGATTAGCCATGCCACGATCAGCAGATCAGCATGAAATCTGGACCTTGCCAACTCTCCATGACAATTGCTATGAGTTGTTCGCATGGTGCAGATCTGAGGTGAATGGGAAATTGCTTATCGACCTTACAAATTACTTTTACCTTGTGGGAGTCTCAGTGGAGGGAATATAATGAGTAAAATCAACTGTTCTAGTATTTTATGCTTCTGCATATTTATGCACACCTGTGAATCCTTTGCATCCATGTATTTTCTGTGGTGGAGGGAGTAAAAAACAGTCCATTATGCATATAATGCAGTGAGTACCTTTATAAGAGGTAGATTCTGTTATCTTCTATTGGGAAAATCCTAGACACGAGCCAACCCAAACTTCTTTTATTAATGTCCTTTGTTGTTCAGTTGTGTCTGATTCTTTGTGACCCATGGGGTCACAAAAAAACCATGGGATTTTCTTGGCAAAGATAGTGGAGTGATTTGCCATTTCCTTCTCCAGTTCATTTTTGACATCAGGAAACTGAGGCAAACAGGATTAAGTGACTTGCCCAGGGTCACATCGCTGGTAAATGTCTGAGGTTGATTTTGAACTCAGGTCTTCCTGACTACAGACCCCTCCTCTTCACCATCTAGCTGTCCGTTAATGTCCCTAGAGAAGTTCTTTTCCAAGATAGGGGCAGAACCAATGAGTAACTGAGCCTTTCTGACAATCAGTCCCCCAGGATAGAACTGGGTGCATATGAGCCCAGAGCCTCTTGAGGAAGGGACCCCAGGGCTCAAATGATGATAAAAACAAAATATGTACAAAGTAAATACAAAACCATTTCAGGGAGATTAGAAACTGGGGAGTAGAAATAATTCATGTAAGTGATGGTATTTGAACTGAACATTGAAGGGAGCTAGGTGATTCTAAGGGTTAATGAGGAAATAGGATTAAAAGGTGATATTACTTGCTCAAGACCACACAGAAAGTAAAGATAAGGGCTACATCTTGAACCCAGGTCTTCCGACCCCTCCTACTCCATCCCACGCCCTCTGGTCGTGAGGGGCCCAGTTGTTTCCTGGTACAGAGTGAGACTGCTGGGTAAATGGGGGAGTACTGGAGATCAGGTCAGCACAGGGAATCTCAAATCTGAGATTCTGGTTGCCTCCCACAGCTCCCTTAGCTTCCCTTGAGTTGTCAGGAGAGAAGAAATTATTTCAGAACTGCCAAGGCAGCAGAGACTGCCAGGAGGGGAGGATGGCCAGCATCCCCTCGGGCTGAGTTCTGATGGAGGCAGGTATTTCATTAAGAGCTCTTTTATTCTAGCATTCCCTACAGCCTACAGTCATCCACTATCCCCAGCCCCCACTCCCCACGGCCATCTCCACAGCAACCAGGCAGATTCAAGACCAGCCAGCTACACCAGGGGGGACCCAGATATCTCCCAATGTTCCAAGTCTGTCTGAAGGTAAACAGCCCAACTGAACTGCAGGCAGGGGTGGGGAGGAGGGGAAAGTTTGGGGGAGCGGGGGAGGCAGTGCTCCAATGTTCCCTCTATTTTTGCTTAATCTGTAAGCAACAAGCTATGAAGACAGAGAATACAAGAATAATAAGGGGAGCTCCTCTTTATGCCAAAGTTTGCAGCTTTATAAAGCACCTTTCTCATAGCAGCCTTATGGGATGGCTAATATAAATATTATTCCCCATTTTACACACGGGAAAACCAAGGCTTAGAAAGTTTACCTACATTTACTCCACTGGCACTTGAACTCAAGTCCCCTGACTCCAAAGGCAGGGCTTCCTGTTCCACTACACCACAGAGAGGGGGACAAGCATATAGGTAACTCTGGGAGAAGTCAGCTATGTTGACCGTCCGCTCCTGTGGGCCCCACCCATTCTCAGGTAGCAGCTCCCCTGCTTAGGTGGTACCTCCCTTGGACAGAGTTAGAGGGGATTTTTCTAGGTTTGGATCCTTAGAGCCAAGGTCACAGAATACCTGGGGGAGTCATAGGGCTGGGCACTGCTCATAAAGTCCCCTGATGGCTACATCTATAATACAGTGAATCCAAATGTTTAGCCAGGGGCAACTAGGTGCCGCAGGGGATAGAGGACCTGGCTTGAAGTCAGGTAGATTCATTTTCCTCACTTAAAATCTGGCCTCAGACACTTTCTAGCTGTGTGACACTGGGCAAGTCACTTAAGCCTGTTTGCCTCAGTTTCCTCATCTGTAAAATGAGATTGAGAAATGGCAAACCACTCCAGTATCTTTGCCAAGATAACCCCAGATGGGGTCACAAAGAGTCAAACATGACTGAAATGAATGAAAAACAACAACAAAAGCTGCTCCAGTATGACTTCCCTGACAAATAGAAATATCTGGTCTTAGACAGAACCAGTGATGACATTTGACAGCAAGATGAACCTGTGCCACCTGAAGTTGTCTCTCCACAGTTGCAGAAAAGATGGAGTCAGCTGGTACAGCCGCCTTACTTTACTGAGGTCCAGAGAGGTTAAGCAACTACCCAAGGTCAGTTGGTGACAGAGCCGAAATTCCAACTCAGGTCCTCTGACCTGGTGGCACAATGGATAGACCCTGGAGTCAGGAAAATCTGAGTTCAAATCTCACCCCAGACCCTTATTAGCTGTGTGACCTCAGGCAAGTCATTTAATTTCTATTTCCTCAACTATAAAAGGAAGATAATAATAATGCCTACCTCCTGCGGTTGTTGTGAGGATCAAATGAAATGTTTGTGAAGTGCTTAGCACAGTGCCTGGTTTTTCTTATCTAGCCTTAAATCACTGAATGGGTGTTGCCTCAGACAAACTGAGACCTGGAAAAGACTTTAACTTAAAAAAGTCAAGGTCTCCCATTACATCCAGGGCTATCTCCAGTTGTCCTCCTGATCTATTTCTTGCCACTGAACCCAGATATCTCTGGAGGAGAAAGTGAGGCTGGTGACTGTATAGCCCTACCTCACTTAGATCCAATTCACTTGCAAGTCAAGATATCACCCTCCTGATGTCATTGATGACTTCAATAAGGAAGGATGAACAACAGCGTAGTGCCTGATACATAGTGAACGCTCAGCAATGTTTGTTCCCTTCCTTTTCCTTCTTCCCACTCCAAAGCCAGCATTCTTGTCATAGCACTAAACTTCAAGACCTCAAGGTCGTTTTATTTAAGGAAAAAAAAAACAACCTTCATTTTCCAAGTAAGGCAACTGAATTAAAATGACTTATCCACAGACACAGGGCAAGTTAATAGTAGGGCTAGGGCTAGAAGGAAGCATTCTATTGCTCAGGTCCAGTGTTATAGAGGGCTACAGAAAGTTAATAGACCATGCTCAGGTATCCCAATGTTTAAAAAAAACCCTTCATGTAGTCCAACCTCAAACTATTACATTCAATACATTTCTCTTCCCTTTTACTTCTAAACTCCTAGGGGGGAAAAAAGCTGTTTATACTTATTGCCTCTACTTCCTCTCCCACTCACTTCTCAGCCCCTCACAATCTGGTTTCCTACCTCACTACCCAACTGAAATTATTCTCTCCAATGTTACAAATAATCTTTTGATTGCTAAATATAATGACTGTTTCTCAGCAATTGACCACTGCTGTCCAACAGCCTTTTCAGATAGTCTCCCCTCACTGAGTTTTTGTGATTCTGCTCTCTCTCTTGGTTCATCTAGTGCCTATCTGATCTCTCCTTTGCTGGATCGTCATTCAAATACCATCATCAACTATAGGTGTTCCCCTAAGATTCTATCCTGAGCTTTTTTCTCTCTATATATTAATTTTAGTGATCCCATCACCTCCCAACAGTTAAATTATTCTCTCTTTGCACATGAGTCCCAGATCTATATAGCCAGCCCTAAGCTCTCTCAACTCCAGTCTTAAGTCATCAACTGCCTGTTGGACATTTGTAATTGGATGTCCCATAGGCATCTCAAACTCATCATGTCCAAAATGGAACTCATTAGCTTTCCACCATCCCCAATTAACTCTCCCTCTAAACTTCCCTATTTTCCCCAAATTCCCTACTTTGGTTGAGGGAACTGCCATCCTTCTGATTGTAGATGTTTTAAATGTCAACCTCAAAATAGTCTCTTCCTTACAACCACCCCCTATATTTACTTAGTTGCCAAGTCTTGTCAATTCTATCTCTTCTACAACATATTTTACATCCATCCCCTTCTCTCCACTTACACAAAAACCTAGTTCAATCCCTTACTTTCCTTTTCCTGGACCATCAAAACCACCTCTTAATTGGACCTCTATCCTTTCTTCTTTCCAATCCATTTTCCACTCAACTGCCAAAATAATTTTCTTAAGGTACATCTGGCCATGTCATTCCCCTGCCCTAGAACCTTCAATGACTCCCAGCTTCTTCTAGGATAAAATACAAACTTCCAGTTTGACACTTAAAGCCCTTCACAGATATTCCTAAAAGGTATTCAAATGTTCAGGGAAGACAAGCACCTCTTCAGTGAGAACTTGCCAAGCCCTTTTCAGGGCTACTCTTTGATCTTTGGTGTTCACCTTTACCCCAACTCTCACTTGTAGCTCCAAGAAACTGTGGCATGTGTGGTGGCCTCACTGTCTTGGTAGATGAGTTAAATCAGGTTGAGGGTAACCAAAAGGCCTCGGAGTTATTGGTGAGAGGGATGTGTACCCCAAGAATATGAAGACCTCCCCCCATGGAATGGGAAGATGAAAATAATTTACTCCAATGGCCACGAAGGCAGCTGAAGCAGGCACTGTGGAGCTCCTAGAGCTTGGTCAGGCATCAAAGATGCCAAGGTCATCCACTGCATCACAGGCCACCTCCAATCGCTTGACTTTTGTCCTGTTGCTGGATTTTGATGACTCTGGAAGAGAAAGTGAAGGTGATGACTTTGCGTAATTCTGCCTCACTCAAATCCAATTCATGCACAAATCAAGACATTACCCATGATATCATTGGTCCTCTTTGAAAAATGAAGGATGAACAACAACTTCTACTAAGTCTATACACCAAAGAGATCAAAGGAAAAAGAAAAGGACCTCTAGGTATAAAGATATTTACAGTAGCTCCTTCTGTGGTGTCAAAGAATTAGAAACTGAGGGCATATCCATCAACTGGGAAATGGTTGAACGAATGATTGTATACAAATGTAATGGAATACTATTGTGCTGTAAGAAATGATAAAGGGGGGTGGCTAGGTGGTGCACTGAGTAAGAGTGCTGGCCCCAGAGTCTGGAGGACCTGGGATCGGTTCTGGCCTCAGATACTTAACACACACACACACACACACACACACACAACTGGCCGTGTAAACTTGGGCAAGTTACTTAACCCCAATTGCTTTAAAAAAAAAAAAAAGGAAAAGAAAAGAAATGAGGAAGAGAATGATTTCAGGGAAGCCTGGGAAGATTCATATGAAATGATGCAAAGTGAAGTAAGCAGAAACAGGACAACAATATACACAGTAATAGCAATGTTGTCAAATTGGACAAATTTGAAAGTAACTGATCAACACAATAACCCACTATAATTCCAAAGAACTCATGATGAAAAATACTGCAAAGAAAGATCTGATGAACTCAGAATGCAGTTTGAAGCATATTTTCTTCCATTTCTTTCTTTTTCTTTCTTCTTTTTTTTTGGATATGGCCAATGAGAAATTTATATCACTATTCATATTTGTAATAGGTTCTACTTTTCTTGCCTTCTCAAATGGGTAGGGAATGGGGAGAGGAAAGAGAGAATTTGGAACTAAAAATAAAATAAAATTGAATTAAAAAAAATAAAGTCCTTTACAATCTGGTTCCATCTTACTCTGCATTACTCTTCTTTGCTCACTCTGCATTCCAGTGAAACCCTGACCTGGACACTCTGTCACCATGCTTTTTTATGGGCTTTTTCCTGTGCCTAAAATGCATTCCCACCTAATAACTGCTTCTTAGAACCTCTGGAAATTACAGCAACTCCTGTCATGCCACTTCCTACAGCAAGTCTTTCCTGATGCCCCTAGTTGTTTCTACTCTCTCATGTATATTCTTGCATGTTCACAGATTTTCTTCCCTGTAAACACTGGCCCCTGGATTTAATAGAGGTCCTTGTTGAATTAAATTGTTTTTTAGATTGAATTCTATACATGATATAAACATACCCTTCTATAGTTTGATGGAGATTTGCTATAGGGATATGTCTCTGAGGGAGGGAGGGTTATACTTGGGCCTGTGTATACCATGCTCACAGTAAGGAAACCATTCACAAATGTAATGGAGGCCCTGGCCAATGAGAGCCCAGTCCTTAAAGCATAGGGAAATATTCTCTGCCTGCTTCAAATCCAATCACATGGAAACTTTGGTGAATTTGGGGGTTGGTACCTTGAGGTTTCTATTACTCTATGGAGTTATAACTGGTGATTCTTTTCTCTGCTGTTTAGAGTGAAGAGGAGTTGCCCAGTTGTGGAAATGCAGGGGACTTGGGTGAATGAATATTCACTTAAGTGCTTTAAGTATCCTGATGAGGTTCAGAGATCAGAGATCCCATTCTGAGTTTCCACTAGAGCATAGGCTCCCCAAGTGGGTGATACCTCCCCCTGGTGGGCACTGGAATTATGGGAAGGGTGGTAGTAACATCAGGTGCAACTGGAGGTGGGGGAGTATTGAATAAAAATAAGGAGGCAATGTAAGCATAAGGAAAGAAGATAAGAAATTTTTTAAAAAATCCCTTGTACATGTTTTATCTGTTGTGTAACAGAGTTAAAGTTGCTGTGATTACATTATTTTTAAATAAACACACAAAACAAAAAAAATAAAACACACAAAACAAAAAAAAGTTATAACTGATTAGTGGTCAAATCTGCTGACAATTAACAAGCAAGTGTTAGCGGGTGAGTGTGTAGTGCATAATGCATCAGCAGGAATATGTGCATGTAATGACTTGTTTACAATACAATGCTATATGGTTACATGATGCAATATTGTGTCATCAAAATTTCAGTGCAGGAAAAAGCCACAAATTTACAACAAATTCAATTTAAGATGCATTGTTTCTTTTAAAAATATTTTATATTGTTTGAAATGATGTGAATTCTTTTTAAAACCATTAAGGGGTTAAAGAAAGTACATTTACGGGTAGGCACTGAGTAATTTTTTTTACAAGAGGGCAGTAGGACAAATAACCTCTGCACTAGAGAATAGAGTCATTAACTGAGTCCACTGTAGCTGACAGCAATAATCATAAGAGTCAGGCGATGACTGAGGAGCAACCTTGAGATGGAAATGCCCAAGCAGCTATCTTGTGAGCACTGCATGGATTGGAAAGACTGCAGGCCAACAGGTGATGTATTCCCCTTCCCTGGCACCTAAGCAAAAATGGAAGGAAGAGAGTGCCAGCAGCAGCAAAAAAGTGGCCTGTCCCAGCTGAGGAGCAACTTGGCTTAGGACAATAGCTGAGCAGTCTAGTCGAGGAGCTATCAGGTCCAGTGAAGAGCCAGCTTGAAAGCTAGGCAATAGCTGGCATCTTCCCTTTCCCTGGCACCTAAGCAACAGACAGGAAAAAGTACTAGCAACAGAACAGCCTGGCTCATCAAAAGAGCAAGATGGCCCTGTAGCAACAGAGTGGCTTGTCCCAATAATAAGCTACACCTCCCTTAGACTCTTACTAGCTGTGTGACTCTGGGCAAGTCACTTAACCCCAACTGCCTAAACTAGATAGATAGATAGATAGATAGATAGATAGATAGATAGATAGATAGATAGATAGATAGACAGACAGACAGACAGACAGACAGACAGACAGACAGACAGACAGA
>NW_027185694.1:30908310-30939651 GCF_028583685.1 Petaurus breviceps papuanus | reverse complement strand
GATAGATAGATAGATAGATAGATAGATAGATAGATAGATAGATAGATGAGTTACACCTAAGGGGATCTTCATAAAAACTCCATGAAGAAAGGAAAGGACTTTTAGACTCTAGAGTCATGCATGCTTTCTGCATATGTGTCTCACTGTACTTTAAATGTGAGCCTACTCCCTCTGGGGATCTTATGTGTTCAAGAGGAGAATGTGCCCCTAAGTTGGGGGAGAATATTTTGTAGCAACTTTTCTGACTATACCTTCCTCAACTAGCTGACTGATCATGGAGAACACACTCATGAGTGACTGTGTTAGAAACTGTCAGGGTTACTCCTAGAGCCCTGAGGGGAGAAGTAGTCAGCCATCCACTGGAGGACCCTAACCAGTGGGTCTAAGTACCCAGAGTGGCTGGAGAGAGAATGTTACTACATAGTGCTGCTGATTTTTTTTTTTGTTCAATCCATTCTGCCATGAAGTGGTCATTCAGCATTTGTTGGCCTGGCCCCCTTTTCTCTAGGCGGTGTACATATTTGCTTCTTGGCTAGTGCCTCCTGGTTCGGGTCCAGGGAAAACAGAACTGCTCTCTTATGTCCCTGGGAGAGCAGAAATCCTTTGCAGGTTTCTACTTGTCTTTGTATATCTTTGTGAGGCTAGAGGGATTCAGAGGTGTTGTGAGCTGGTCAAGTTGTGATAGCTTAAACTGGCCTCAAAAGAGTGTTTTAAAAAGTGCACCTCTCTGTAGGTCTGTTGTGAGGCTCCAGTGAAATAATGGATAAAACACTTTGCAGCCTTTAAACCACCATATAAATGCCAGTAATCATTATCATCATCATCATAATCACTATTATCTGACATTATTGTCAGATTAATGTTATCCAGCCTCCAGTCTGGTGATAACTTCATTCCCCGAGCCTTCTAGTGCACTCCTGTTGAACTCAAACAATGTTTATAGAACAATACAGAGATGTGCTGGCAAATGTTTAACAATTCGGGGAAGGGAGCAGGGAGGAAAATGTTTCAACACACAACTTTAAAATATTTAATCTCATTATTAACACTTTCTTAAATCTAGACAATCAACGAGACAAAAAAAATCAGGCTTTGATTTGTAGATTGAAATTTCTGGAGTGTAAATGCTCCCACTGAGAATTGAAGAATCTGCTCCCAAGCTGATTAGAGTTGGCTCCCACACACCTCTGCCTCTCTCCCTTCTAGCAGAGGTGAGGGATTATGGATGCGAAAGATTGCATATACCCTCAGAGATGGTGGATGTGGTGGCTAGTTTTGCTGAACATCTTTTTTCCTCTTTCTTTTTAAATTGTCGTTTCATGGTATTGTTCAATGGGTCAGGAGGAGGGTTATAGTCAGAAATCAAAGTGAGGATTGAAAGCCTTGCAAAAGAAAGAAAGAAAGAAAGAAAGAAAGAAAGAAAGAAAGAAAGAAAGAAAGAAAGAAAGAAAGAAAGAAAGAAAGAAAGAAAGAAAGAAAGAAAGAAAGAAAGAAAGAAAGGAAGGAAGGAAGGAAGGAAGGAAGGAAGGAAGGAAGGAAGGAAGGAAGGAAGAAAGAAAGAAAGAAAGAAAGAAAGAAAGAAAGGAAGGAAGGAAGGAAGGAAGGAAGGAAGGAAGGAAGAAAGAAAGAAAGAAAGAAAGAAAGAAAGAAAGAAAGAAAGAAAGAAAGAAAGAAAGAAAGAAAGAAAGAAAGGAAGGAAGGAAGGGAAAGAAAGAGAGAGAGAGAAAGAGAGAAAGAGAGAGGGAGAGAGGGAGGGAGGGAGAGAGAGAGGGAGAGAGAGAGAGAGAGAGAGAGAGAGAGAGAGGAAGGAAGGAAGGAAGGAAGGAAGGAAGGAAGGAAGGAAGGAAGGAAGGAAGGAGGGAGGGAAGGAGGGAAGGAGGGAAGGAAGGAAGGAAGAAAAAAAGAAAAGACTTCATAGCTCTCTCCAATCAGGGCAGGGATTGATCACAACTTTAGGAGACTAATGATAATAAAGCATGCCTCCTATTTTTTGGCAGTGGGGTGAAGGTACAGAATGAGATATAGATTTTCAGGTATGGGCAGTGTGTTGATTGATTTTTCTTGACTACTTATTTGCTATAAGGAAGGATTTAAGTTGCTTGGGAAGGTGAGTTAGTGGGTAGTTATAGAGATGTAGAAGAAAAGAAAGAAAGGAGCATCAATAAAACATTCTTAAATACACAGAAAAAAGTTCAGAAGGAGGCACAAACATGGTAAGCAATATTGTTATTTCCTTGTTAAACTTAATATACACTTAAATGAACTATGTAAACAAGTACATGGGTTCATAAACAATCCTCTTTTCTGTTCTTTACATATGAAAATGTTTGTGTTTCTTAGTTACTAAGTTCATAATAAAAGACTTTCAAAGAAACAAATGTGATGAAAAAACAAAAAGTATCATGAGTAAGCTTCTTTTTTCATGTTATCATAGGTTAATGGCTACCGATGACAACTGACTTCAGCTTTACCCATATACAAATGTTTGAGTGTATGTTTCTGAAAGACTGACCTGTGTCAGACAGTGGAGGGAGGATCCAGGAAAGATAAATGTGTCTTCACATATGGTTTACAGTAAACCCTAGTAAAGCATTTGATTGGATTTGTTTTTTCAATATGTCTTAACTTTCCCTAAACTCACTTTACTAATGACATTTCCTGAATGTGTTGAAGATATCAGGGAGTAATGGCAACTTTTCTAGGCTTGGGGTCAACAAACATATGTTCAAATCCTGACCTTGATGCCATAATAGCGCTGTGACTTTTAATCGGTGTCTTCATCTCTCTGAACCTCAGTTGTCTCATCTGTAAAATGAGGATAATAATATATGTATTACCTATTTTGTAGTATCATGTAGTATCTTGTATTATAAGCAGGAAAAAACTGGCTGGAAGACTAGATTCTGGATCATACCTAGAAAATAAAAATCTCCTTTCCTTTACACAGAAAGTCGTAGTCCAGGAACAAGCTACAACTACCATTGAGTACCCTCTTAGTTAGTGGCAGAGGCTCTCCCATGATGATCTGTTACATCCACCTGCAAAGGAATTCTAGATTCTTAGACCTGAAAGGGAAATCACGTCACTGATTCAAAGAACAGACCACCCTTATCCTCTCTTCTTCTGGCACTGATCAGCCCCAGCCCTGGTGAGCAGTTCCTCCTGTCCCCACCTACTTTCCTCATATTCTATAGGGAACTGGCTTTGTGATGAGGTAGAAAGGAGCCTGGAAATATTACCTCAGCCAAACAGAGAGAGTGGACGTAAAGGAGGATAATTGATGGATCGATATCAACCTTGAGGGAGTCCTGCCCAAAAAAAGATCTATACTTGGCCCAATAGGAATTTTCTTCTTTCTCTAGGAAGGTACATTGTTCAGGAAATCTCTTTCTAAAAGACCAAGTCTTCAAATGCTCAAACTTGAGAATTCATTCTTGGAATCACCCACAAGTTAACCCTCAAGGCTGGTACTACTTTGGAACTCTCCCTTCTTTATCTAGAAGACTAGATTCTGGGATCATGCTGCCTAGAAGATCAAAATCTCTCTTTTTTTTACTCAGCAGGTTGGAGTTCAGGAACATTGTTGGGCCAAGTGGGCAAGCCCATGTCTGATTTTGCCACAAATTTTTGTAGGAACAGAATCTGGGGCCCTAGACACTGCCAATCCATGGACTAGGAAGTGAGTCCAGCTCCACTCTCCGACATGGACTCTGACATGTCGACCAACCCGTTCAAATCCAGCAAACCCATTGCTGCTCCAAGGCACACATTACCAGTTACTGAGGAGAAAGGACTATGTAAATACCCAGGTGCTCCTCCCTCTGTCTTCCAAGTGATACATAGAAATCTGTCTTCTGAGCAGGGAAAATTAAAAACAGACCAAGAGCAATCCATTTCTCTCCTTTGTAGTCCCAAAGGGGAAAAGAATACTGTCCTCCCAATTCCTGGCCCACTAGTTACATTTGGGGTAACCTCAGTCACTAGAAATAAATAACAGGAAATCAATCTGTAGTTACCAATAGTTTTTTTATGTTGTGTACATCCATACTATATAACAATTTATCCTGTATATATTTGTACATAGTTGTTTGCATATTGTCTTCCCCATTAGGCTGTGAGCTCCTTAAGAACAGGGACTGGTTTTTACCTTAATTTGTATCTGTATTGCTTAACACAGTGCCTTGGACAAAGTAGGTATTTAATTAATGCTTGTTGATTGACTGACTGTATAGGGGAAACCGCAGTTAACAAAAATAAATAGAGACAAAGGTAAAGTCCTGCCTTTAGGTTCAAAAAATCAATTTCTTGGGGATAGACTTGAATTAACAACTATTTATTTGAAAAAGATACAGGAAGTCTGGTGGACTTCAATCTCTACGTGAATTCTCTAAGGGAATCTAAGGTCTTCCAAAAAGGTAATTCAATCAACTGCCATTAGAGGGCAGTGTGGTCTAAAGGGAAAAAACACTGGCCTGAATTCCAATTCTGACTTTGACCTTAACTAGCTTTGTAACCTTGGACAACTCTCCTAGCCCTGTTTCACACCTATAAAGCAGGGATAAAAATACCTAGACTAGCTATCTCACTAGACTCACTGTGTGAAGTTCACGTGAGATAATGGTTGTCAGGGCAGTTTGTAGAAATAAAAACCCTGGACAAAAGCAAAATGCTATTATTCTTAAAACCAGTACTGAACCTGGGGAAGGGAAAGGACGGGGCTTGATGAAGCACCTGATACCAAGATTAATAACTGACATTCATGCAGCAAGTCAAGTGTACAAGCATCTATTAACTACCTATTATGTTCCAGATACTGTGCTAAGTCTGGAGATTCAAGGAAAAGCAAAAGACAGTCCCTGCCTTACAGGAATTTACAGTCTGATGGGGGAGACAATGTGTGAACAACTATGTGCAATTAAAATCTATACAGGACAAATTAAAGATAATTTCAGAGGAAAGACACTAAGATGAAGGAAGACTAGGAAAAGCTTCTCTTTAAAACTGAAATCTGAAGGAAATCAGCAAAGGCAGGAGTTAAGAGATGAAGCGGGGAAAGAATTCCAGGCATGGGGAACAGCCAGCAGAAATGTAGGGAGTTGGGAGATGGACTGTCTTGTCAGAGGAACAAGGAAACCAGAGTCAGTCATAGAGCACATGAAGGGGATGTGGTATAAGAATATTGGGAAGATAAGAAGGGGCCAACTTATGAGCCAGAGGATTTGTATTTGATCATGGAAGTCATAGAAAGCCCCTGGAGTTTATTGACTAGAGAACTGATATAGTCAAACCTGTACTTTGATAGTTGAGGGGAGAATGAACCGGAATGGGAAGAGGTTTGAGAAAGTGCTTAATACTTTCAGAAAGAAACAAGAAAAATCAATCAGAATAGGGCAAGGAAGAGTAGGCAATAAACAAGATGTTCCTTTTTTAAATTTTATTTTGTTAACATTGGTGGTCCCAGAGGGACTATGCCCATGTCTAACCTTCACCTCCTTGGGGACTAATCATATTTCAGGTCTTTGGTTTTCTGGCCCATGATCAGTTCTTTCCAGCTTTGGCAGCTCAATCTGCTCCCTTTGTACACGGAACAGCCCAGTGCAAAGGGGTGGGTCCCGTCCTGACTAGCCTGAGCCAATCCAAATATCCCCAGAGCCGACACTCAATCAGTTTCAATGAGGTATGGACAGGTTGCAATAATAACTATCATTTCTAGATCTGTAGATTTTGCATATATGTATGATCCTACAGCATCAGAGACAGATATGAATCCAGGTCCCACTGACTCCACATCCAGCACCCTTTTCACCTATATCATGTAAACAAGTACTCAGATTCAGGGTACTCCCCAACCCTCATCAAAGAGGTCACCTTAAGGCAGGTGTGTCAATAGATACCTTCTTGCCTTCCACTAGGAGACAATATCAAAGTCCTTTGCCTAATTGATAACCAGGATTACGTAACATAATCACTCCATGGGAATGTTCCCCACACCTAGTAGGCTACACAATTCTTGTCTTTCACACATAATCAAAGCCCCAAATAATGGTTTTCTTCCCTTTGACTTCACTAAGTTGATTGATTGCCCTATTAACCTTCTACAAAACAAATACACGATGCTTTAAAAGTAAATAATTTTGAGTTTATAGTATATGTATGATCATTTACATTTTTGTTTATTGGAATATCTGGTTTTCTTGATGGCTACTAAGTTTAGACTAAAACCAAAATTACCCTCTCCCCTCAAAATAAATGCAGCTTTGGCCACATTATTTCATTTTAGCTCCACAGCAGGCCTTTAGATAGGTAGTAATTTCCATTTTGTGAATGATAGGATCATAGATTCAGAGCTGAAAAGGTTATCTGATCCAACCCACTCATTTTACATACTGTGGTAAAGCTGAGAGGGCATAGGATTTAGAACCAGAAAGTCCTGAGTTCAAATCCCACTTCAGACACTTAGCTGTGGGATCCTGGGCAACTCACTTTAACCTTAATGTGCCTCAGTTTCCCAATTTGTAAAATGAAGGAGTTGGAATCTAGCCTCTAAGATTCTTTCCAGCTCTGAACTGAGGTGATGTGACTTTCACAAAGCCACACAGCTTTTAAAGGGAGGGATGGCATAGGGAAGGGAAGATGACTCAAAACCAGGATTTCTCATTCCCATCCTGGGAATATATACCACAGCATACAGGGACAGGGCACAGAGACTAGACACAGAATGTCATGTGTGAGGAACAGCAAGAATCCACTTTGGCTTGACTACAAGGTGCAGGAAGGGGAATGCTATAAAAATAACTCTAGAAAGGGAGGTTAGAGCCAGGTTATAAAGGACTTAAAAATTTTTTTTCAAATTTATTTTTAGCATCTAGTCTGTATTCCTTTGTCTGGAAGCAGATAATATGCCTCATCATGAGTCCTTTGGTATCGTCTTGGATCATTGCATTGCTGAGAATAGCTAAGTCATTCCTAGTTCTTCGCTGAACATTGTTGCTGTTGCTGTGTATGACGCTCTCCTGGTTCTGTTCATTTCACTCTGCATCAGTTCACGTAAGTCTTATTAAAGGGCTTTAAAAACCAAACAGAGGAGTTTCTATTTCGTCCTAGAGGTAATAGAGAAACACTGGCATTTATAGTTACCCAAGTTCTCTGACTGCAGGGGGAAGAGCTCTAAATTGGAAACTCTCTTATTGTGTGAAGGAAAAGTCTTCAGTCTGGCTCTGGAAGGTGGTCATAAAAGACACAGAAATCCCCACCCCCTATTCCTTTCCCTCCCTCCTGTGTCCCTTGTGTAATAGGACATGAAGAATTTTAGTACTAGCAGGGCCAAGATTGCCTCTACTCTTTCCTCTCCCCTCCTGCCCTTTCTTTCTTCTCAGTGTTTCTAGTGCTAGAATCTTGAGGTTTCTCAGAGTTTCAGGGTAATGTGCAAAGCCAAGTGCTAATCACTTAGGAAGGGGATTGACTCCTAAAGGCTCCTTAGGTGGGGTCCATGACTTTGTCCTTTTAATATATATTTCAACATAATTGGTTTACTTTGTACTCCTATATATTTTATTTTCTGCATTTAAAAACATTATTCTGAGAAGGGTTTCATTAGACAGCGAAAGGTAACCATGACATTAAAAAATGGTTAAGAATCCCTCAGTCTAGAGACCCTGAGCTGTGTCCCTGATGAAGGTAGAAGTCAGTTCCTGAGTCATGCTTAAAGTCTGGAGTGACTGGAAATGAAGGGGGTTCACCTGAGAGGGAAGGGAAGTTTTCGTGCCTGTACTTTATATGTTCTTTATTTTCTATAACAACACACACCCAGAACCACCGCAGGGCTGAAATGGCTGGGGTTCTCTCCCCCTCCCACTTAGGGGCCCCTTTCAGCTCTGGACTCATACTCAAACCAGGTTAGGTACTGGGACAGCCTGGTCTCTACATAGACCGGTCATGCTCTTTAATTTAATTCTCTGGCCCTTAATACCCTTATCCTGGAACCCTAAGGAAAAATCACTTAAAGATGAGCCTTGGCTCATGTCTAAGGTCTCCCCTAAAGGGAAGAATATAAAAGTACTCTATGTACAATGAAAACCAAATCTAGGACAGCTGTCAATTTCTTCCATACAAAAGTTAAACATGAAAGACTCACAAAGACTTAAACAAGCAAGAGTAAAAACACCTAATTGTTGTCATGCCCTTCCCAGAACATAGTACTGAAGGTAATCTCAGAACAGGAAGCATTGTGTGATCTGCTTAACTGGCATTTTACCTTCCCTGTGGCCCTTCACTGTCCAAACCAACCCCTCCAGGTCCATGTCTTCCTGCAAGCCAGGCCAGGTTGGACTCATTTTACTGCTGTGTGTCATCTTCTCCAAGAGACACTGAAATGATTCTGGAAGGTCCCTTGCAGAAGTTCAGCCAAAGTCAACAGAAGACTCAGGAGCTTCCAACTTTTCACATACAGCGAGAAAGAGACAGACAGACAGACAGACAGAGACAGAGACACAGGGAGAGAGAGGAGAGAGGGGGGAGAGAAGAAGAGAGAGAGAGACAGAGAAAGATACAGAGACAGAGAGAAACAGAGAGAGGGGGGGGGAGAGAGGGGGAGAAGAGGAAGGGAGAGGGGGGGGAAGGGGGGAGAGAGAGGAGAGATTGCCTACAATGCTGGAAACATCCATTCCAGGATTGCTATTGAGTAACCCAGACCAGACAGCTAGGGCTTTGAGATCAAGTCTCAGGCTCCCCTAAACCAGTACAGGTTTTGGCCATTATGCTTGAGGCTGCCATACTGCCATCATGGGGAAAGGGCGACTCTTCCCCCATGACTCATGAGAACCCCAGAGAGAGAGATACTCAGAGTTCCAAGAGCTAGAGGATGGGTTCCTTCTTTACTGGACAACGGGTGGGGCCACTCCTTCTGACTTATTGGTCAGTTCTCTTGGACCAAGGACACCTCTTGCCTCCAAAGACCAAGGGCCTATTTAGGAAATTGCTTCACCATGCCAAAACACCCAAGTCTTTCTCATTCAGCCTTATGTACTGAGTGTCCAGGGCTCCATGAAGTGGTCCCCAAAGGTCTAACCCCTGTTTCACATGCAATAAGCTTGTTCTATGTCCCAAGACTTGTTTGTTTGGTGTGTGTACAGGCTAAATGAGGTCAACGTGAAAGCAGGAAATTGAGCCAGATACTGATGATCCTTGGGGAAATACTGGGCAGAAGCCTGAGCTACAGACTATTGTTCTTGAGAAGACCCCAAGGCTGAACCCATGGGAGTGCAGAGATTCAGTTTGGGGACACAGGTTACACCTGTCAGATAGAAATAAACTATGCGGATGGACTTCCAGCATTCCATCTCCAAGTGCTTAGGAATACAGAGGGGGTTGTTAGGAAAGAAGGGATATGAAATGGGCATTCTAGGATAAGGCTCACTCAAAGATTCAGGATCTTTCATGTTCTTAAGATGGAAGCAAGCCAAGATACACAAGGATTAGGCTCCCCAGAAACCCAAGGCTTTCATTTGGGTCTAATGAGGGAGTGCCAAGTCATCAGCTCATAAATGGCCACCCAAAACACTGCTCCTGAGTCTGAAGCAAGGACTTTGAAGTTTCACCCCCTATCCCAGGACTAGGCTAATTCTACGTCCAGAGAGTCCAATAGACTCCCATGTTCTGGGATAAGGGTGAAAGGAACCAGGGTTTTTTGACCCCAGGGCCATCCTGAGGAATTGGCCTGTTCCTCCAAGTAGGGAATAGTACACAAGCCTCCATCTCCCAGCCCCCACTCTACCAACTGCTGCAGATGAGCCTCGCCACTGGAAGATTAGAGAAAGCTTCACAGCCACTAGGAATTAAAACCTATTGATTTTCCCCATTAGCTCAAGAACTTCCATCAGAGATGCATTAGAAAAAAAAGAAAGACCCAGAATCATCAATAATTAAAATCTAAACATGACAACCCAGGGGAGGGCAAGGGTGCGGGGGCAGGAGAGTCAAAGCTCTGAAAGGCCTGGGATACCCCCACTCTTCCCACTCCAGGGCACACTCGAAGTGACCCCTTTTGGCTCCTCCCTTCCGTAAGGGACCTGGAACCTGTAGGGATCCAGATAGCCAAACTATATCATAGAATGAAGAGAGCATCTGGTCATTTTATAGAGGAAGAAACTGAGGCCCAGAATGGGAAAATGTTTTTTCCAAGATCAGACAAGAAATAAAGTGGCAGAGCCAAACTAGAACCGATGGCAGAGGTGGGGAAAACACAACACTTAAGAGTTAGTCCTCTAGGACCAGGACTCAGCCTTCTCAATTCAACCAAAATCTCTTATTCACCTACATGAAAGGCACAGTGTCAGACACCAGACTTGGGGAACACAGAAATAAAAGTGTGAGGGTCTCTGACCCTTAAACAGATGTTCATTGAATTGAATTGAGTGCGTTCCAGGCATAAGGGAAGACTTGCGTAATGTACTTGTGTGAATGCTCAGTGACCTGAGCAAATCAGTGTTCCACCCACCCCATGAGCCTCATTTTCTCATTGGTAAAATGGGAATGAAATTCATACTATCTATGATACAAATCTAGATATAACTGTGAGATATAGTTACTATTATTGCTATAATAAATAATAATAGTTCCCAGTCCCCTGACTCTCCTTTTATTTTTTTTTTTTAAGGCTGTCTCTCTCTCCTGGTCTGTTAGACCCAGGGTGTCCCATTTCTGAAAGTTAAGGGGGTTAAATAAGCTGATCCCTCTGCCTGCTCTGATACTTTATACTCTATGACTGCACTGGCCAGGTATTACACCTCAGGAGTGCCAGGCCACACTCTGCCAAAGGGCCCCCCAGAACGGAGACAAGGCTTTTTGAAGCCTTGAAAGTGACTAATCCACAGCCAGCCAGCACACCCCCCCTTCTTTCTCCCCACATCTGCCAAAATCACGCTTTGTCTCTCAGCCAAAGGGAGAGAGAATCAAACATTCTAAGGGCAGGGGCACTTTGACCTAAGCAGGGAATTAAAGACTATAAAAGAACATAAAAAGGGCCACACCCCAATACCTCCCAGACACAGACAGCCCAGAGAATAGGGGCCCATTAATCCAGATCTTATCCCCAGTTCCCTTACCTCTGTCCCCTAGACTGAAGCTGCTTCTTGGTGGCTACTTCAACCTAATCCCCATTCCCAGAATGGGACTGAAATCCTCTGTCCCAGCCTGTCTTCCCCATACAGTGTCACCCTCTATCTTCCTGCCCCAGGAAGGCTCCTCCAGCCAACTCCATGGGAATAGTGCAAACAGGCTCCTCTTCAGTTTCTAAAAAGGGCTCCCACTCCCCTCAAGATTACAAATGTCCAAGGTTTGAGGAGAGAAAGTACAGACAGAAATAGCCCAGTAACCACAACAGGAGAGGCCCACAGGAGCCAGGTACCTTCAACTTGACAACTGATGCTTCTCCCACGTGCTGGAAGTGGGCTTAAGTGGGGAATAAGGCTGCCTGTTCTTTGGGGATGGGGCTTACAGAAGTCCCTACCCCCCAAAGACTCAAAGCCATCCGGTCTTCATGGAGGAGAAGAGTTGACAGGAGAGGAGCCTCCTGGAGGTCATCACAAATACACACCAAAATACCCCCAAAACAGAGTGTCCCCCATCTGTCCCCCTCTCTGCTCAGCCTCTCCCACCATGCCCTCCCCCTGACTGGAGCAGCCTCTTTCCTCAGGGCCTTAGAGAAGTGAAAGCCATCCATTGGAGCTGACCCTTGCCCCAGGTTGGAACAGGACTGCAGTGGACCTATTAGACCAGGCCCATCCCCACTCCCCTTCCCTCTATTACTCTCCCTTTTTCTCCTCCCTCCTTCCTCCTCCCCCAGCCAGGCTGGGCCTGGTTGGTTGAGAAGGAGGTGTCACCTGAGAGGTAGGAGGCCTGTCCTTGTTTCCTCCCTACCCTTCCCCAGAATGACAGAGCAGTGAGTGGCAGAAAGAGACCTCTTCCAGGCTCCTCCTTTGAACTCTACACTTCTCTAGGCTCCAGGCTGGGCTTGGGAGGTCCAGCTGGCCCACCCTCCCTCAGTCTCTGACCACACCCTTATTCCCTCTTTCCAAAGGCATTCACTTTCCTGAAGCTTCCCAAGGCCTCCTGGTCTTCCTGCTCATCCTCCCTCCCCTGATTCCTGTGGTGGAGGAGGAAGTACCTTTCCTGGAACCTGGAAATAAGTAGTTCTGGGCCACTGACAAAAAGTTACAGTATAACCAGCTCTAGTGGACAGTGCCAAGGCATGCATAACCCTGAAGAGTTCTCCTCGGCACAGATCCTACAATCCCACTTGAATCCTAAGCCAGACCTGACCTTCCAAGCTAGAACGCAGATGGGTCACTTAACTAACCCCTTGGAAAAGCTCCATCCTTTCTACCCCAAAGGGAGGCCACACACCCTCTCCCTCCCCCAGCCTCACATTGAGATGATAGAGTCCAGAATAAAAAAAACTGCAACCCAAATGCTCCTCCCAAGTCTCAGCAGCAGGAGGAATAGCTTTACCAGGTGTCATTTCCAGAAGAACAATCAATGTGCTGCCCTTCCCAGAAGAGGATCCCTGTCCTGACCTTCCTTCAGGCTCTGAGCCTTGTCACCAATTATGGGAATAAGGCTGGGGTCAGTCTGCAAGTAAACCTCAACACTCTTATCTAGTGCCTATGGCCAACAGAATATATTCGTGATGGTTAGAGTTCAAGGGTTAGAGGTCAGTGTGGGGCTAGAATTAAGAAGTCACTTTGTGGCCAAGTTTAGATGACACATTTGGCCAGGATTAGGGCCCAGTCTGTGGCCATTAAGTGTGACCAGTCTGTGGTCAGTATGTGATTGGGTTTGGGTAGAGGGGGCACCAGCCTGTGTCCAGGGTCAGGGTTCAGTCTAAAATAGGGGTTGAAGGTCAATCTGTTTGAGGAATAAGGGGTCATTCTAGGATTGGATGGGGAACTCAGGATGGAATGGTGAAATGTTAAGTCTGACAGAGATTAGGGCAGACTTAGCTACATTTGTTGTTGTTCTATTTTGTCTGATTCTACGGGACCCCATGGGGTTTTCTTGGCAAAAATACTAGAGTGATCTGCCATTTCCCTCTCCAGTTCATTTTACAGATGAGGAAATTGAGGCAAACAGGGTTAAGTGACTTGCCCAGGGTGACACAGCTAGGAAGTGTAAGGCCAGATTTGAACTTAGGTCTTCTTGACTCTGGGCCCAGGGCTTTTTATCCACTAGAGATGGTCATAAACGAAAGGCAGTTAACTGACCCACAAGGTAATGAAACCTATGACCTTAACCTTGAAAGCACTGCTTTCACTAACTCCTGAGCTATCCTAGCAAGAATGTATAAACTGTCCAGTGTCATAGGGGTGGGGTGGATGGACTCATGCAGTCCCAAGAACCCAGGGCAATCTGTTTGGAGAGGAGGGTGGGCCATGGACTGGAGAATTTTTCTGAATGTCCTTCTCAGTGTGCAGAAGGGACAGGCTGGTTGACTCCTCCTGGGCCCCAAGCCAGCTCTACAGACTTCCCCCATTTGTCTTGGTTCTCAATGCAGATGGGCAGAAACACAGCCCAGCGTCTCCAGAGCTCTGGTGAAGAAGGAGTTAACCTCCTTGCCTCTCAGCGTGAATCTCGAGCTATTAATACACACACAGTCAGTCGCTGATCTGTCAGACTCAGAGAGAGTGAGAGTGAGGAGCCGCTGGTCTGGTCTCATCAGAACCCAGCCAGACTGACAGGGGGGAAGCAGGGCTCAGGGGGGCCAGAACTTTCCTCCACGAGGGAGCACCAGAGATTACCTCAGAGTAGCCAAGGACTCCCCTGCCACACCAGGGGTGGGGTAGCCAGCCTAGAGGGTTGATCAGCCAGCTCCCAGACATCACTCACTCCTCTGGCTCCCCTGAGCTGCAGCCAGAAGGAAAGAGCAAACTTTCCCAGGTGCCACTCCTGCTGGTGGGCCCCGTGGGAATCCCCAAGCTTGCCATCCCATCCCTGCCTCTCTGGGAAGACCAGGGACCAGGCTTGATTTTCATCTACTGAGGTCAGGGGGACACAAGGTGGGGTGGGTAGACCTGCTTGGGGCAAAAATCGAAGCTCAGAGAACTCCAGACTCTGAGCTTGGTTCCATGCCCAGGGGACCACCCGGGTTAGCCCTCTGCTAAGAGGACTTCTGGACTTCATCAGCTGCTGCTTCTGAACGTAGAAGAAGCAACTTGAACGTAGAAGAAGAACGTGGAAGAAGAAGCTTCTTCCCCAAGAAGGCAGGGCCCCAGCCCAGGGACATCCTAGATCCGGGTCTGGCAGCTGGGCCCCCAAGGGAGGGCATTGTGAGTGGCCAGGGGGAGCCCCAGGCTCTTCCACACACCAGGGAGACGGGCAACCTGGGGGAGAAGGTACAGGATGGGGGCTGGAGGCCCTGCGGTCAGGAGGAAGATGGACTGCTGACTCTGGCCAGCACTGGCTCTGGGGGCCCTTCGGACGTTGTGGACAACAACGATGAGGAAGCTTCTACTTCTGCTACCTGCTCCACCTGCCCCATCCTGGACCTGCCCCCTCCCTGGCCAACAGGCTGTGGGGCCGAGGACGTCCAAGCCTTCTGCTTTATCTGCCTTCACAAGGAAGAGGAGCCTCTGGAGACCCTTCCACTTCAGAGGTCAGTGCCATTGAGGGCATCCCATGGAGATGATGCCTGGGCTCACTTGGTAGTAAAGTCCTTACTGGTGCTGAGCTCAGTTTGGGGCCACAGGGTCACTAGGGCAGAGAGAGGGTGGGAGTCATAAGGGACAAGAATAGCATGGCTTTCACAGGGGAAGGATCAGGAAGGGTGTCATATGAGCCAGGATTGGAAGAGGGTGACAGATACAGATGGGAATCATGGGGCCAGGAGTGGGATGTATGGTTTTGCCATATGGGTCTATACTAGGTGGCTCTGGGAGTATGCGTGTTGCTACTGTAAATGGCTACTGTGTCCTCTCACCCCCTTCTCAGCTGAGTGCCCCTTGCCCTTGTGCCCCAGCCAGGCTTCAGGGTCCCTTTGGGCATGTCTCCCTGGCTAAGGAGCGGAATGAAGTTCTGCACAGTTCTGGTGGCTTTACCCTCCCTACACATACCCTGGATTCCTGGAATCCCTTGTACTTTATTGGGTGTGGGGGGGGGAGGGGGGGAATTGGAAGGAAAGGATGGCGGGGGATGCCTGAGGTGTGTGTCTGCCTAGTTGGAGGGGGAAGGAAGGTGAATCATCTGCTTACAACCCCACATAATGGCAGCTGGGGCAGTCCCACTCCTCCAGCCACATGCTTTGGCTCAGTCTTTAACCCCCTACCTCTGCTCCCACCTCCAAGAACAGATGGGGGGGCCCTAGTCCTCTCTGGCATAGAATAGAATCCTAGAATGTCAAGACTAGCAGGGACCCTTAGGGATCACCTAGACTAATTGCCATATTTTATATAAGGGGAAACTGAGGCTCATGGGGGGGTACAAGACAAACTAGTAGCAAAGTCAATACTGGATTAAGTCTCCTGGCTCTTGGTCCAAGGCTCTTTCTCCTATGCCATATTGCTTCAGGCTTTCTCCTATCTACCTTGGGTGGAGCTGTCTGGGCCCTTCCCAGGCCCTTAGAGCTCTCCCTCTCTGGGTGCTGATTCAGGCTCTAGGCCATAGTGTGTGGGTGGAGCTTGGAGCAGAGGTGACCCCTGTCTCCAGCTGCCAACATTCAGTCCATTTCTTGGAGGTCTGTGGTCAGAGTGGGTTACTGGTGGTTAATGCACTTGCTTTTGGGTTGGGAAAATTGTAAAGGAGTCTCATGTTTCCCTGAAAGCTCAGAGGCCTGAGATCAGCTGAGCTACTACCTCTGACCTCTTTGACTCTCCTGTCCCCCCTCCCCACTAGTGTCCACACATAAACACAAAGACTCCCATGTCCATGAATGCCCAGACTTGCACATAAGCTATATACACACCCACACAAACACATGGGACCAGTTTTCAGTGCCTGAGTTCTCCCTGGCTTTCTGCCCTGTAGGCAACAGGCAGAGGAGGGAGAAGTCAGAAGAGAAGGTAGAAAGAAACAACCATTTTAAGGACCCTTGATGGTAGTTCCAAGTCATTAACTGGGCTCAGTGCAACAGCACCCATTCCGGGACAAGAAGGTTCAGGGAATCTAAAGGTCCTGGGGGATTCTGGGACTGGGACACACCATGGTTTGACGTGGAAAAACCCATCAAGTACACAAGAAATCCAGAAAACCTTCCTCTAGCTACGCAGTGCAGCCTAGCCAGGAGAGGCAGTTGGACATAGAGGATAGTTCTGGACATGGACCAAGGAAGACCTGGGTTCCTTGGGCTCCCTAAGGGGAAAGTTTAAGATGTGGATCATGCCCCAATCTTTTAGGGGACTGAAGGCTGTGCCCTTGTCCATCCTTTGTGTGTGCTAGGAAGTGTATTGGATGCATGTGTGTGACAGTAGGTATAAAATATAGTATGAAAGGTGTTATGTGCATAGAAGATATATAAGGTAGGGTCTGTGTAAAAGGGGTGTCTGTAAGGTTGTATCATATGCATATATAGGAAGTAATGGGAGTCCTTCTGTATGTGTCTGTATACTTGTAGTATGGTATCTAAAGTGTGTTTTGTATAGGGTATAGGTATGGGTTAATATACTTTAACATACAGGGATACGGGCATTTTTAGGGTATATGGGATGCTAAGCAGGATAAATCAGAATGGGGAGACAGTGGAGACAGCGAAGCCTCTTTGGAGACTGTTATAATCATCTAACCATGAGGGGATGGAAGCCTGAGGTAGGCCAATGGCAGTAGGAGTAAAGATAAGGTAAGACTATAAAAGAATCAGCCAAACTTGTCAGCTGGAGAAGTCAAAGCTAGCTCTAAGTATTCTATGGGCAGTTAGGTGGTGCTGTAGGTAGATAAAGTGATGCACCTGGAGTGAGGAAGACTGATCTTTATGATTTCAAACCCAGCCTCATCCACTTAGTAGCCATACGACCCCGGGGCGAGACACTTGGCTCTGTTTGCCTCAGTTTCCTCATCTGTAAAATGAGCAGGAGAAGGAAATAGCAAACCATTCCAGTATCTTTGCTGAAGTAAGCAAACAAATGGGGTCACAAAGAGTCAGGGACAGCTGAAAAAGGCCTGAACAACAAGAGTTTTCTAACCTTAAGCGAATGAGAGAATGGTGATGCCATTAGCAGAAATGGGGAAAGTGTGTTTTGAGAGGGAAAATGAAGATTTTGCCTGAGGATGTGTTGAGTCTGGCATCTGGTGGAACATTCAGGTGAAAGTGTCTAACACGGGGTTGGATATTTGGTTCTAGAGTTAAGAACCACAGGGTGGGAAACGTTTGAAGGCAACCTTAATGGGCTAAGAGTAGAAGCTATGTGAGGAAATAGGGTCACCAAGGGGAAGAGAAAAGAGAGAACAAGGACAGAGTCATGGCAACACCCTCCCTGGAGGGGCATCCATGAGGAGAAAAGGTCCAATGAAGAGGAGCAAGGAGAAGCAGTTCAGCCTAGATTAAAAGCAAAGTAGGATGGGACAAGACAGAAAGGGGTTGATTCTAGGGAACCACTGCACACATCATTGAAATGGCTGACCTTCGGCTCCAAGAAAGATAGGAAGTTAAGTGATGATAGAAGGTTGATAAAAGAAAAAAGAGAGAGAGGTTCAGCTTCTTGGGGGTTAAGGTGATGGCAAAAAACAGGTTCAGTCAAAGTATGGGAACAGCAAAGACAGAAGGATAGAAGGGTGTGATTATCTGTTTCCCAGCTCTAATATCTTCCTCCTTAAAACCCAAGGGGCTTCCTGCCTTTTCCTTCAACTCTCTTTATCCTCTCTGTGCTCCCAACCTACTGGTCACCCTCCCCTGCCTTCTCCCATACTAGTATCATTACCACAGGGTTAATGAGAGGTAATATGGCAAAGAGGAAAAGAGTTATGGCCTTCAAAGGAATCTGGAATACTCTACTCAATATTTGACCTCTGGCAATGTTTGACCTTCCCTCAGTCACAGTAAAATAGGAGGGCTAGACTAGACCCTTTAACTTCTTTTCTTGACATGACACAATTATTCCAAAGGTCCGTCAGACCTTAGGCCATCTTTAAAGTCATCAGGTCTAGTTGAAGAAGTCTCCTACTGTGGGCAATCTACAGGCCTCCCCATTAGGCAGGTCCATTCTGCTCACTTCCAAGACCCATCAGTCACAGCCTCCTTTGACCCAAAGGTCTCAGGTACCCTCCACTGACACCTGTTCCCTCCTATCACTTCTCCTTATTCCCTTAGAAAATGATTATCCTTTCATTGAGATCACAGCCCTTCTCCTAGCCCAAGGAGCTGCCCCCTTTCTGGCTGGGGAACACAGGCTCTGGGAGGTGAGGCAAAGGCAGGCAGAGATGGAGTGAATGGACAGGTGCCCAGTGCCAAGGTTAAAAATATAAAGGCGAGCCTTCATAGGAGCACCTGTCAGGAAGGCGGGTGGCCAAGTCTATCTGCCCAAGGCTGCTGGAATATTCTTCTCAGCAGCACCAGCCCAGACCAGCCTGTACCATTCTCTCCTGCGTTGTTCAGACTGACCCACCCATCTCTTCTGCCAATCTGTCCTGTTATGGCAGTTATGGATCCATGATGAACTTCTAAGTGCCAGCCCTATCCTGAGCTGAGTGTTAGGGGTACAAAGGTAGAAGGGACCTTGGAGGTCGTCTAACCAGCCCCTTTTTTGGTTTGGTTGTTTGTTTTTTTTTTTTAAAGCAATCAGGGTTAAGTAACTTGCTCAAGGTTACACGGCCAGTTATTTCTGGGTGTGGTGCTGAATATCTGAGCCCGGATTTGATCCAGGTCATCCTGACACTGGAGCCAGTGCTCTTACTCTCTGAGCCACCTGGCCGCCCCTAAGCAATTGGGGTTAAGTAACTTGCTCAAGGTTACACGGCCAGGTGTTTCTGGGTGGGTGCTAAGTGTCTGAGCCCGGGATTTGATCCCCAGGTCATCCCAACACTGGAGCCAGTGCTCTTACTCGCTGTGCTACCTGGCCGCCCCACCAGCCCCTTTTTTTACAAAAGGGGAAACTGAGGCCCATGGAGGCTCAATGACTTGTCCAAGGTCACATAGCTAGTCCAAACACAAGACTCTTTGCATTATACTGTGTTGTCTCTTTTGGTCCAAACCCAGGATCTAGGCTAGAATAGGGAGAGGGTCGTGGATATACCTTTGATATATGAGTATGAAGAAATGCCTGCTTTCACGAAACAGCATGAAAAAAGCACTCTACATAAAGTGAGGAAACCTGGCTTCTAGAAGAGTTGCCATAAAGTGTCTGTGCAACCTCGGACAAAGCATTTAATTCCCCAGAGCCTCAGCATTCTCATCCATAAAATGGAGCCAATAATACTTGCATTACCTGCCCCATGGGAACATTGCCTTTCTAGCCTTATTTCTCTCTGATAGTCCTCCAAGCATCCTGCCCTCCAGCCAAAATGAAACCACCCTCTGTCCAGCACACCTTTTGCTGACTTCTCTAGCCTCTTTGCCTCACCCCAGGACATACAGAGCCCACACACTTCAGTGACCTTGTTCACACTCTTCCCTTTGCCAACAATTCCCTCCCTCCCAGTCTTTCTTTAAAGGCCCATTTAAATGCGACCTGCTCCAGGAAGTCTTCCCTGATCTCTCAGCTGGGAATGACTTCCCTCCACCCATCCAACTGCTCCAGTCCCATTAGATTTCATGTATTGTTTGCCCATGCCTCTCTGATGAAATTGTCCTGCAAGATTATGGAATGTAGAGATCTGTGTTAGCATCTTTTCCCTCTCCTTGACTTTAAGCTCCATGAAGTCAAGGGCTTTATCTCAATTTTGTATCTCCTTCCTTGGCACAGTGTTCTATACATAGACAGAAGTCCTAGTCTTCTACACACAGTAAGCATTTAATAAATGCTTGTTGTGAGGGTCAAATGAGAGATGAATTTTAGGTGTGTTGTAATTGTAAAGTGGAAATGTATATGATTGCTATTATTGGTGGGTATTGCTGTATATTGTTGGAACCTGTAAATATTTTCCTGGTAAGGAAGTGAGAAGAGGGTCAGCCTTGCTTAGTAAATAGAGAACCAGTTTTAAAATCAAGACGACTTGGGTCCATGTTTTGACACATAATATCTGGGTGACCCTGGATAAGTCAATTAACCTCATGTCAATGACAGTTCTCCAAAACTTTAAGATGTACAAAAGGTGCTGGTCTGCAAGGGTGGAGGGACTTTGTCTTAGATCTAGTGGAAATAAAATGAAATGAGGATGGGGAGGGGTGAATGACATGACCAAGGGGGTGGAACATATCAGATGTGGCTAGAGCTTGAAGACCCCTTAAAGGTCATTTATTCCAATCTCTGAAGAAATTGAGACTGAGAGAACTCACATGAACTGCCCAAATTTACCCAACCAGTATGTGTCACAGTCAGGATTTGAACTCAACACTTTTCCCATTAAGCTTGACCTGAGCCCCAAAGCCCACAGCAAACTCGCCTTTCTCTGACCTCCTCAGGCAGCATGGTAGAGGGGAAAGAACACTGGCTATGGAGTCAAAAGACCTTTATTTGAATCCCAGGCTGTGCTACTTGGAGGAGATCAGAGGGGAGTATGAATGTGGAAGTGGAAGGAACCCCAGAGACCATGGAATTCAGACCTCTCATTTTGAAGATGAGAAAAGTGAGATGCAGAGAGGTTAAGTTGCGCAAAGTTACACAGTTAGTATCAATGGCAGAATTTGAACCCAGGTCCTGTGCCTCTCAGAGAAATGTCTTCCTATTTAACTTTGAGCAAGCACTTCCCCTTTTTTGGACTCAGTTTCCTCATCTACAAAAGAAAAAAAGTGTATTAGACAATCTTTAAGGTTCCCTCCACTTCTCAACCCCATAATCCAATTTACTTATACCCTATCCTGTAGTATAGCTGTAGCCAACATCCCGTCGTGTAACTATAAGAAACTATCAGTTTTGTGAAACTTATCTAACAGACAGGTACTAATTTTTCCCAATTGTGCAATTCAACGTTCCCCACCTAGATTGTGAACTCCCTGAGGTCAGGAATCAAATCTAAACCTTTTCTTCTCTCTTCCACAGTCTGTGACACAGTAATGGGGACACAATAGATTCTCTCCTTAGGGGTTGGTTGATTGAGGTTCTCTGAGCTCTGGGAGTGGAGCTGGGGTCAGGTTCAGACTCTGTCAAAGGACTGTGTCACTTTGGACAAGTCATTTTTTCTCATGTGTAAAAGGAGAACAGAGTAGGTAATCTATAAGGTCTTAGAAGACCCCAAGAATCATAGACTGAGGGTTGGAAGGGCCGTTGGGAGGCCCCTTATCTTGCAGAAAACTGAGGCACCAAGAAATTAAGTGACATCCTCAGGATCACAAGTGTCTCTCCTAGATCTACCTTCTGCAACAAGGAAGGGAACATAAATTTTTGTCCCTTCCTTCTTATCCCACTTAGGGGAAGGGGTCTTTCTGGGGAACTCAAATGACCATCAGTCTTCTTGAGGGAAGGAAAGGAGTCCTTCTTCCTTTGTTTTTTCCAGGATTGGTCCTGAGGCAAAGAGCTGGAGTTAACTGCTATTTTTAGTCAAGAAGCTCACAGAAGTCCCATTTGAGTTTTTCCTGTGGTAGATGAGAGGAGATGGAAGGTTAGTCCTAAAATTAGACTTGTCACCATCTGAGCTATAGCATGAGAAATTCCTTCCTGTGGCCCAACACGACTAGAGACTGTGTTGGAGGAAAGAGGTGAAAACCTCAGAACGACTCCCATGGTAGAGGTAGACCTAGGGAGGGACAGAACAGGCCAGTGTTCCCAGAGAGTTCAAAGAAAGTCAGTTCAGACTTCTAGGTCTTTCACTCTCCCTCCTTCACAGCTTCTCACCCTCATTCTCACCTCCCAGTGACTTTGCCTTCTTATGAGAGATTTTGGATTGGATATCACGCCTGTCTAGACATCAGGCTCCAAGGCTGCTTCCAAGAACCTCCAAGGATGGTACCCAATAACTATCTACTTCCTACATTCTCCATAACACCTTTACTGCCCCACACCCCACATTCCTCCCCATGAAGACTGGGAGAAGTTCTATAAGACTGGACTACAGAGTCTCAATTCCCACTCACTTCTGCCCACCTCCTAATAGATAATGTTCATATGTGGATTTCTAAGTTAATATGAACCCAACAGGATCCTTATGTATAGTTTAGTGGTCCCTTTTTCTGCTTGAATTTGATGTGAAATATTTTATTTAAGCAGGTTTTATTACTTTCTGGTTTTCCCTTTCACAGTACCAGCTTGGAGCAGACCCTGTTTCCCTATGCCTGTTACCTCCCTTCTGGGTGTGCTAATTGACCATATAGGGGTATGCTGAAGCCAGCTCAAATCAGCTAATTGGAAAGCCAATTATTAAATTTTCAGTGTGAACATTTATACCTTGAAAATGGGCAAATGCTACAAATTAGGGCTTGATTAGGACTTGATTCTCACTTAAGAAAGTGAGAGAGTGGGCAAGTTACTTAACCCCGATTGCCCTCCAAAAAGCAAAAAATAAAATAAATAAAAAATAAAAAAATAAAGAGAGAGAGAAAATATTATTAGTGCCAATTAAACTTAAAAGTATGCTGTGTGGTACATGTTGTTGCTGTTATTTTTAATAGAGTTGGCTGTTAAACATTTATTAGCATACCCCTGACTTCTAATCACTGGTAATAACCGAAAAACAAATATGTAAAATGAAGAAGTTGGAATAGAAGATCTCTAAAATGCCTTCCAACACTGATATTCTGTGAATCTATGAGCTACAAACTATACACAAGTAAAGCAATCAGAAACCTGCTTGTTTCAGCTTCTGAAATTGTTTTTTTTCCTGGAATCCTTGGTCATGCTGGGCAATCTGCCTAGGCCTGTGAGGCCAGTCCTTGATCAGCCTCCATTTTACTCCCCATCCCCACCCAGCTACCATCACCTAGGAAGCCTATTCTCCTCCTTGATCTCATATTTCTCTTAACAAAGTTCTCTTTTCCCCCCCTTTCTAACTCTCTGCTTGGTTGCCTCCTACTTCATGCCAGAGACAGATGCTTCGCTACAGCCCCCACTGGGCAGGTTCCCAGTGTTTTCAAAATCAGGAGCTGGCCACCCTCCTGGGGAAGATAGAGAGGCCTCCCCTGGTTACCCACAATGGCTACCTGCCATAGCCAGGAACATAAGCAAAGCCACGTCATCCCATGTTCAAGTACAGACAATTGGGTCATCTCCCATCAGGGATGTTAGGCCATGTGACAAACATTGCTTCAGCTGCCTCCACCCATGGGATTTTACCTGTCCATTTCAGTTGTGGAACATCTCTTCAATCTGTCCCCTCTTCTCTACATCTACTACCACCACCACCCAAGTATAGCACACTCATCACCACCCACCTGGAGTACTGCAATAGCCTTCCAACCAGTATTTCTGCCTTCACTCTTGCCCCACTCTGATCCATTTTCTTTTCCCAATTCAGAAATGTATTAAACAGATCGAATAAAACATGTGTTCCTTTTCTACATTTAGAACATGTTGGGTCTCTTGGTGATGAAATAGGGCTTGGGTTGGTGTTACAAAACTTTGTGGGGCAGAGATAACTTGATTTTAGAGTCATGGGACTCTGGATCACAAAATGTCCAGCACTTGCTGGCAGCACTTCCTACGATTTGGGTCTGTGCATGAAGTGATGGGACCCCATATCACCAGTGACAGCAGAAGGCATGCATTCCCCATAAATGTTATGGGTCCCACACCTAAAATCAGAGCCCAGCCAGACGCCGAAGTTTGTTTTTTTCCCCAAGACTACACTTGTTTTTAGAAAAGCATTACTATGTTTGTAGTGAATGCCTTAGAGATAAAGCAAAAGGAATTGTTTCACTTTCATCCATGTCACCTCCCATGCCTGGCACCCCAGGAATTGACCCTTGCCATCTTTGCTTCTTTCTCTGAGTGGTCTCAAGCAAGTGTCTCTCTCCAGTGTCTAATTTGCCCATAGATTCCAATTCTCCTATCTGCTCCTAGATGCCTAAGAGAGGGATAGAGAGTCTGGCATCATGAAAAGTAACTCCCTTTCATGGCATGTTGCCTGGAAGTTGGACTTGGCTGTCTCTCATTAAGGACACTGCATTAGCGTAAATAGCTCACATTGGCTAGTGTACTACCTTCAAGGAAGGCAGAGTGCCACTTTATTAATTACCCAAGGAGGGGTTGCAATGTGTAAGTTGTGCAGTAGGTGACTGTATGCTCAAACCAAGGGGTCCTGATAAGAGCTGCCCTGGAGCCCAAGTAGAATAGCCATTCTAAAAACTGACCAGCAGAGAGTTCCCAACCTGAAATGATCAGACAACTGCTGCCACCACCTTGAAACCACTAAGATCTTATGATCTGTGATCTATGATTTCATACGGCATCGACCTGGTTCTGAGGTTAGACTAAAGAGTGTTGTAATGTTGTTCAAAGGTAGTAAAAATGTAGAAATAGGGCTCTAATCCCCATCTTACATTTGGACTTCCTCTCTCAGTCAACAATCCACAAACTCATAGGACATAGTATCTCAATGCATTATTATTTGTTCACATGGAGTCATAACAAAAGTGAAAAGAAAATTAAGTGCTCCCCATCGGGGAGCTTCCACCCAACTACTCCTGCAACTATTCTTCTTCCTGATCTCTCTTCTCTTAGGTTCCTAGAAAAGTCCCCAAAGCAACCAATTTATAGAGAAGCGATGAAGAAAGAGGGGTTTTTATCTACAGTTCCAGCTTTGGATCTTAGAGTTTAAACAGAAAAGAAAGGGCTGCATGGGGGAGAGATGTCTGGTCTCCTGCCCCTTGCTCACACTCCTTTAAATTTCATGATAATTGACAGTCTTTGGCACCCTGGACCACCTACCTCTTGGATCTGTTCTTCTACTTATGCTCCCAAACCTGCTTTTCCCATAGCAGACTTGAGCTTCCACCACTACCATCCCTCCTAGCCTGGTCTCAGTTCTCTGGCCACCAGTCCAAGGTATAGCAGGTAAAGAAAAGAGGTGATGATCCCACTAATGCAAGCATCCAGTCCCCAAAATCTCACTGCAGAGGCTTTCTGGTCCCCTATACACTAAATGGCTGACCAGAAGTCTCCTTCAAAGGCTAACAAAGGAAACAGGGAACTTCTGAAATCTGTGCAACCATACTGGTCGCATCTATTATTGGTATCTCAGCTATTTATTTCCCCAGGAATTTTTGTCCCTTTGTATTCCTGTAGAAATGAAGCAGTGCTGTGGGGGAAGAAATGACGTGAGTTTGAATACGACTGCCTAGAATTCAAGACCCTCCATAAGCTGCCTTTACTTTACCTTCCCAACCTTATCTCCTATTACTATGTAGTACACTTATATTTCAAGCATAAATTCTCCATATTCTCATAGCACCCTTTCTGCCTAATCCCTCACCCATACTTCCACTCACACTTAAGTGCTGGGTCTTCAAAGCATGATTTCTACTCTCCTAGGTTCTAGCACCTATGGGGCAATGCTACTAAAACTATAACTCTCAAGTCCCTACCAGTGTGTTTCCCCTTAACAGTCAGGGATTAGATATAATTAACCCTTAGAAAAGGCATTTCCTAAGGTGGCATAGTAAGGACAATAGCTACAAAACAGTCCCCCCATAAACTTGAAGCACATTTCCCCAGTAATATAAACAGCATCTGAGGGAAGAATGGTCACAAAAAGGGCACAATTGTAGTGTAGCACACATTTAGGGAACACATGTGGCCAAGAGAACTTATCACTCCTGAAGAACTGATTCTCAATCATCTTTCTTTTCAAGAAGAGTCTTTACAAAGTTTCCTGTTGGGTGCAGTGTCTTTAATAAGTGGGGAGAGAGAGAGACAGAGAGAGAGAGGTAACTAGCCCTCAACTGAGTCCTGTTGACCTGTTAAAAGAAACAGATTCTAAAAGCTCAGCTTTCAGTGCTCTATTCACTGCACCACCTAGCTGCCCCCAACTTTAATCTTTATACTGATTTTGGAAACATAGCCTAGCAGACTTGGGACATTCCCTATCCTTTCACCTACCCCATGTACCTGCATGATTGTAAGAGCGCAGTAATAGATGCAGTTATTGTGTATTCAATGTGTGTATAGTAATGGTAAGGGAAAGGGGAGAAGGTTGAGATAATCATTCAAAAAGGATCTCTTATGAACCTGGTATTGCTAGGCACTATGCTAAGCCCTGAAATACAATGACAAAAGCAAAACAGTGCCTGCCCTGGAGGGGCTCCCATTCTAATCTGGGAGGCAATATGCTCACATATAGTGTAGGAGGAATAGTAGGTCTCTGACCAATTGATTCCACCATACTCTCCTCCTCCACATACTCACAGAAAGTAAGGGTCAGACAGACAATGAGTATTAAATTAAATTATCCATCTACCTCACTCTGTCTCCCACCACCACCTAATCATTTTCCTTCAACATTTCTGTGTACTTTGTCTATTTTTGCCCATTAGACCTGACTTGGTAGCATTTTCAAGAATCCACAATTATACATAACAGCCATCAAATCACTGTTGCCAAGAGAACCAAGGGATAGAGTTACAATAAACATAGCTTGTCAAAGGTTTACCATAAGTCAGCTTATATAAAGAGTTCATTTTACAGATGGACAAACAGAAAGAAGATGACCATTTCAAAGGGTAATCCTGTAAAGTAGAAATAGAGCTATCCATTGGATCAGGATTTACTATCTCAGTGAGTTCTCTCATCTTCCTGCCTATCTAATTGCTCCTTCTGTCACTTTTGCTAATTCATCATTCATTTCCTACCCCCTACACATCAGTGTCCCCATTGATTTGGGTTCTCTTTCCTTTTCTTTCAACACTCTCTCCCTTAGTGATTTCATCTGCTCCATCCAAGGGGTTATCATTTCTATGTTGATGATTCCCAAACCTAAACAGCCAGTCTTTATTGTCTCTCCTGAATTCTTATCCCACATGACAAATTTCCTGCTGGACATTTACATTTGGGTGTTTCCTTGGCATTTCAATGTCAACACATCCTAAATGGAATACTGTTTTCCCTAAACTCTTCCTTCTCCCAAAAGTCCCTGTTTCTGTTTAGGGCACTTCTATCTCCTCAGTTATCCTGAATCATAACCTGAGTCATTCTTGAAACTTCCCTCTCCCCCACCTCACACCTAATTATTTACAGAATCTTGTCAATTTTGCCTCTGCTGTGTCTCTTTGAAACCACCACCTTCTCTCCACTCACAACCTAAATTCAACATTTCATCTTCTACTTCCATATCTTCACATTGACTGTTCCCCAAGCCTGGAAGGCACTCCCTCCTCATCTCCAGTTCTTAAAATCCTTTTCTTCAATGCTAAACTCAAGCCATACCTCCTCAGTGAAACCTTCCTTAATATCCTCAGTCATGAGTACTCTCTCTTTCCTTAAATTATCTTATTTACTTACCTATGTATACTTCCTTCCTCCCTGTTATATTGTAAGCAGCCCCTTAAAGGCATTTCACTTCTGCCTTTGGAACTCTAGTACCTAGGAGAGTACCTTATGTGTAATAGTTACTTATGTAACCCATTGCCAGGTAATTCTGGGTTTATATGGACGACGTTCAATCTTGGGACTTCTGACTAATCACATTGTTTGGTTCTTACTTATTTCTGCCAATATTTCTCAAGGGAATGTAAGAATTTAGCTCACTTCTAGGATTCTTCAACAAAAGGAGCAAGATCCTTCAGCTCCCATGCAAGTATTCAGTTTAATATAAAATTAAATATAGGATAGTCCTTATCTAACCTGAACAAAAAATAATAATAAAAGATTTTCACTTAAGCATATAAAAACTCTCTTTCCTTCTTCCAGGACTATAGTACTACTCTATGGTAGCAGCCTCTCTCATTACAAAAAGGGAAATCCATTGCGGGTGACTGAAGAGACTGGCCTGAAAAGACTACCTCTGACCTAACCATAATGGGTGTGTGATCAATCAGGTGAAGAGTAGAAAGACTGGCTGTATCCCACATTCCCCAACCATAGTTAGTTTTGGGCTTGTCTCCAACACATCCATACTCACCCTTATTCCTCAATATTTCCTTAATAGTCTCCCTCTATTTTCCAAGCTCTCAACTATGCCATTTCCCTTCTGAGTGAGTGTAGACACCAAAGGGTAATTATTACCTAAGTGCTACTCAGACACTCATAGCGATAGTTAAGTAAATACCATTGGAAAAATTTACCCCTCTACACCCAAAGATGATCCCAAGACCATCCATCCTCCATCCAGTTGCCAAAGTGATTTTCCTAAAGTTTATGCCTGATCATGTCAGTCCCCTCCTCAATAAACTCTAGTGGCTCCCTATTGACTCCAGGATAAAACATCTAATCATTAGCTATTATTTTTTTAAAAATTCTCTTTGGGGGTAAGTTTTATATTGGTACAGTAGAACATTTATATAATTTATAAATAAATATACACATATTAAGATTTTGCCCAAAAACACACAATCAAAAAAGTTTAGAGATTCCTTTCCTAGAAGGGTCACCTGATTTCATAGGCTTTCCTCCCACAAACCAAGTACATATATATCCTCTTTAAAGGCTCTATCCAAGAGGAAAGTATATGAACCAGCCAAGGAAAAATTCTCCCTATGCTATCTACAGGGTAACTTGGGACAAAGCAAAGAATTGCCATCTTATCAAAGAGTTAACTTTGTCAAAGGAATTTCACACTTTGTTCATGTGTGAGATTCATCAATTCTAAAACAAAGTTCTCACTATTGGGTGGTAATAGGGGTTTTCACACTTTACAAGAGAGAAATCAGCAATGGCAGAACAAATTTGTCACTAGTAGGAACAATGAGGATGCAAGACAATGCTGGGACATCCCTACAAATGAGCCTTGAACTGAATTGAAAGTTGAAAGAGCCTTAAAATTCAGATCCAGGGGCAGCCAGGTAGCACAGTGAGTAAGGGCACCAGCCCCAGAGTTGGGATAACCTGGGATTGAATCCGGGCTCAGATACTTAGCACCACACCCAGAAATGACTGGCCGTGTAACCTTGAACAAGTTACTTAACTCCAATTGCTTTAAAAAAAAAATTCAGATCCAGCCTCTTCCTTCATCTTGTGAAAGAAAGATTCCAAGTTTGGGGCACAAGCCTGCCAGGAGCAATTTTAATTAAATTATTTTAATTCTAAATATCTCTTCTTAGAAAAAGAAATAAAAAAATGGCAGAAATCCATCTTGCCTTCAAAAATTTCTGTGGCACAAGACATTTTTAGTTGCAATTTATAATATTCCCAACCAAAGAGAAAATTCCACAATAAAATGAAACATAGTTAAGGAACTCAAGGTGAAAATTCAATTGATGGGGCGGCTAGGTGCACAGATAATAGAGCACTGGATCTGGAGTCAGGAGGACCTGAGTTCAAATCTGGCCTCAGACACTTGACACAATTACTAGCCACTAGCCATGTGGCTTTAGGCAAATCACTCAACCCCATTTGCCCTCCAAAAAAAAGCAAAAAAAAAAAGACTTAATTTTGGGGTGGCTAGGTGGCACAGTGAATAGAGCACTGGCCCTGGAGTCAGGACAACGTGAGTTCAAATCTGGCCTCAGACACTTAATACAAAAACTAACCATGTGACTTTTGACAAGTCACTTAACCCCAATTGCCCTCCAAAAAAAGGCAAAAAAAAGTCAATTGATGGTTTTGATTCATCAAATAGTACAATAATTCCTTAACCTTTGGCAGAGACCTGGAGAATCATTTTCCTAAAAGCATTCAGTTAAGTCAAGAGTAGAAATAGATAATAATCATAGTGTTTTTAAGATATCCTAGCTCCAATTCTGATTACTAGTCTAATACATTTTCCAGGAATTTAGAGTTCTTCTTAAACTTTTATTCAGCTTTCTCACAGAAAGTATTTAATTCTTTGGTAAGGAAGAAAAATAATTCTTACAGGGCAGTTTTCTTAGATGTCTGATTACATAATGATAAGGCTTTCTTTATTCTCCTAAGTCTGGAAAGGTATTCAGATGAAAGTATTATTCTCATATTATTTTGGAATATGTAGCCAAGGAGGAGGGAAGAGCTAGTATATTCCCACAATCTTTGCAATTTCTTTAACTGTATAAAAGTTTCTCCTTAATGGATTATAGATATAACTGCTTGATCTGGTTGGTCCCCCCTCTCCATGGTCCTTGAAATTCTAAATTCTAAATTCTTGTCTCAGGCATCTACTAGTCTCCAGGTCAATTTCCCTCCATTCTCAGTTAGTTCAGAGGCTGGCTTATAGTGTTCCTCTCTGTCCCTAGCCAATGCCTGTCTACTTGAAACTTTAATATGAACAGCAGTGTCAATGCCCCTGACTTCCCGGGTAATCAATCTCTTAAATTCCCATGACCTTTATCTTTTCCATAGTCACAAGCCCTCAGCCCTGACAAGAATGGTCATACCCTTGACCTTGACTGTTACCAGTTAACTGTTCCATTTTGATGATCTAGTTCTCTGAAACTACTCTCTCTGTCCAAAATTTCCTATTCTTCAATATATTATAGCTTCCTAACCTTCAGTTACTGCCTCTGCCTCATTCTTCTTCCTCACAGTGACCTCCAGTCCCTCTATCCCTCATTACCATTGCTCTGACCTTCCATCCTTTTGAATCTTGACCCTATGGCTGAACCCACTGAACCATTAACTACTCTTGAATCTTTTGGCTTCTTATCCTGTCACTATTCACTCTCTGTCAAAGTCATGTAACCCAGCAAATAATGTTTGCTACAAATTTATATCACTCAATCTCAACTGGACCTTTGTTACTGAATGAAAATCTTGTTATTATTCTATAATTCCCACTCAAACATACTTTCCACAGAGATTATTCTAAACCTTTTTCTTTCTTCTTAATCTTCCTACACCACCTCCTCCCCATTTCCCCTTAACAGAGAATTTTGCCTCCTATTTAACTGGAAAAAATAGAGACCATTCATGATGGGCCCCTTCTTTTCCCCTACTCTCTACCTCAAAATCCTTCATCATTTCCATTCTATCTTCCTTCGATCCAGGCTCATAAGGAGGTGGTCCTTCTTCTTTATAAAACCAATCTCTCCACTTGTACTCTTGATTCATCCAACTTCTTTCTCTGCAGTTTTCCTCCCCCTCATCATTCCCTCTCTTCTCCTCATTCTTCCATCTTTTCTTATTCATTGGCTCTTTTTCCAACACCTGCAAACCTGTCCATATTTTGTTGTTGTTCAGTCATGCTTTCATGTGTTTGTGACCAGGCCTA
>NW_027185694.1:30884786-30908300 GCF_028583685.1 Petaurus breviceps papuanus | reverse complement strand
TTTGGTAAGTCACAAGTAGTCCAAAGGCTATATGTTGTGTAGGCCTGCTGCAGACTAAAGCATGCCAATGCTGTCCATAGGGTTTTCTTGGCAAAGATACTGGGCTGGTTTACTATTTCCTTTGCCAGTGGATTAATGCACACAGAGACTAAATGACTGGCCCATGGTCACACAAATAGTAAATGTCTGAGGCCAGATTTAAACTCAGTTCTTCCTGACTCCAAGCCCAGAACTATCCACTGAACCACCTATTTTACTCAGCTTTAAAATAAAACCTTCACCTGTCCCTGTCATAATCCTCAAGGTATCATCCTATCCAACCAACAGTGACCATCTTGCTGACTCATCAAACTCCAGTTTTGTGGGGCAGTCACTCTGGGGACAATTTCTGTGTGAGTTACCAGATGGTGCCCTAAACCCTGAGCCCTGTGTTTCTAGCCCAGGTGCCTATGGTACGTTTAAGTCCCTTTTCAATCCCTCAGCACGTGTACAGATGGGTTGGCTGCCTGTTTTCCACACCACTTCTAGCCTCCTTGTTAGAGCAAGCTATGTTTAGGGGATGAATTAAGAAAACTCCCAACAATAATTCCTGGCATGATTAAATTCACTTGGCTCATTTGGCCCTCATTCTTACAGGATTTTAATTTCCTTCCCAACTGTGTATGTCCCATAAAGATTGCTCATTCACATATGGATTTTAAAAGTACATTTATTAAATCAGAAACCAAATTAACAATGTGAGATTTAAAGCTTCCAAGTGACAGGTGATCAGTCTAATGAAGTTTGAAATTTGAACTTCCTCCCCTACTCTTCTGTGTCTGTACTGCTGCAGAAGCATCCATAGATAGTGTTGGGGGTGGGGAGGGAAAGAGAATCATTCCTCAAGCATTTCTAGATTCAGATGTCAAATGGGAATAGAAGCCTCAGCTCACCAGAATCCTAATCCTAATCATCAACCCTTACTCCTTATTGGGTGACCATTATCTACCCCAGCTCCTTAGGGACAGCACTTGATTCCTGACCAATTGCCTGGAAACACTGGAATTTGATGTGTCATCAAGATGACTACCATTGGCTCCATGGCTATGGCAGTCAGCACTCAGTGCCTCTGTCTAGCCTTGAGGTCACCCAATCAACTGGACCCAGCAATCTCCCTTCCCTGGTTGCATTTCAAAGGTGCTTGGTGAGTTTCTTTAAGGCAAACTCTTTCTTTCAAAAGTCCTCCTGCTGCACCACCTAGAAAAAATAGAAACCTTTTTATCGGAATGCTCCAGGCCATGCAATCCTACACTCCTCATCCTTTCAGCACCTTCAGAATGTCTATGGTTCAGGAGAAAAGAAAACCTGGCTATGAATGGTTACACCAATGATCTGTTATTGGCTAAATCCAAGTGGCCTTTTCTAAATCCTTATTCTACCTGACTCTTGTAACTTTTGGCATTCTAGACCACCTTGCCTCTCCCTCCAACCACCCTACCCTGATGAACACTTCTCTTTCCTCTTCCCTGATGCTGTCTCTTGGCCCTCCTCCTACCATCTGACCATAATTTTGCTTCTTTGTTGTACATTCATTTCAGTTGTGTCTGAGCCTTTGTGGCCCCATATAAGGTCTTCTTGGCGGAGATACTGAAGTGGTTTGCCATTTCCTTCTTTAGATCATTTTATGGATGAGGAAACTAAGGTAAACAGGGTTAAGTGACTTACCCAAGGCCATAGAGCTACTTAAGCTTCTGAGGCCAGATTTAAACTCAGGAAGATGAGTCTTCCTGACTCCAGGCCCAGCACTCTCTCCACAGCACCACGTACCTGCCCAAGTTTGCTCCTACCTACCACATATAAACGTTTTCAAAGCTCTATGCTGGCCTTTTTTTCTCTTCTCTCTCTCTCTTCTCTTTCCCTTGATAATCTCATTAGGTTCTATTGGCTTAATTATCATTTCTATGCAGTTGACTTCCAAATCTATATATCTAAATGTAATTTCTTTTCTGAAAGGCAATCCCCCAACATCATTTTTCCACTGTGCCTCTATACTTATATTTCTCCTAGGAATCTGCAACTCAATATTTCTAACACAAAACTCGTTATTTTCCCTTAAAGTCATCCCTTCTCCAAGTATTCCCATTTCTTTTATTCTAGCCATGCCATCCTGCCATTCACCTAGGTTTGAAATCTTGGGGTCCCCCTGACTCTTCCCTCTCCCTCGCCTTTTATATAATATCAATTTCCACGTCCTGGAAATTTTATGATGACATCTCTTACATCTATGGCAAAGACACCGGGCCCCTGCCCTGTGTAGTGAGGGGGTGTATCATTTGTGGCTCTAAGGGAGACAGAATCATCATTTCTAGCCTCTTCTCCTCCCATTCTTCTCTAAGGGAGATTTTAATTCCTTCTTGGAGGGAAAGCAGGAAGTTGGGGTCAGAGGCCTCTACTCTGCTCTCCTCAGAGAGGGGGGTAGCAGGCTACAATTATATTTTTCTGCTCCCTTAAATGGTATTACTGTAGGCCCTCAAGTCTAGGGGATATAATTTTCAGGTTCAAGCTAACTTCTCATTACCATTTCATTACTGGGGGAAAGCAGGACCCCAAGCTTTATATCCAAGTCTTGACTTCTTTCCTACCAAATAACAGTTCTACAATGAATATACACAGTAATTAGCAAAGAAACTTACCCGATTCAATAGCAAAACAAAAATTAGAGGAAATATACATGTGAGAATATATACCAGACTATACAAAGTGAAAGAAACCTCTTATTGGGGATAAGATAACTCAACTCAACCAAGACAGTCCTAAATCTCACCCAAGAGGAAACTCCTCACAGTCTCTGGTATAGCAAGCTGGGGATTGGGGCATCATGGAGACTACCAGCTCTTTTCATGTCTTATTAGAATCTTTTCCTTCAGCAACCTGGAGTGGGGTTGGCCTCTACCACTTTCTCTCTCAAAGCTGGAAGCCAGAAGTATACAAAGTGACCACAGAGCTCTGAGCAACTTGAAGATCCCAAGATACTTAGAAGAGAACTTGAAGATGGTCTCAAGAAGAACTGAAGGGCTCTCCTTTCTCCCCTCTCCCCACCTTCACTCCACCTAACTCCTTACCAATGAGAAGTAAGTCCTATATCAATGGGCTTTGGGACTGGAATTACACAGCTCTCCCTTTATTTTCCCTCATATGGCCAATCTTCCCCCCTCTCCCAAGTTCAGGCCTCTACCATCTCTTGCCTAAACTATTGCAATGGCCTCCTAATTAACCTCCCAGCTTCCAGGCTCTCTGCTCTTCAGTCCGTCTCCCACAAAGCTGTCCTGTAGGAGAAAGAGCAGTCATTTTGGAGACCTAAATCCCTGCACTGTCACTTGCTAGTTGTGTGGCCTTGGGCACATTATTTCCTTTTTGGGGGCCTCCTTTTCCTCCTCTATAGAATGACGAGGTCTCGATGGTCTCGAATATTCCTTCCATCTCTAACATTCTATGTTCGATATTCTAAGATCTAGTCCAACTATCAGTCCTATGCCATGGTCTTCCTCCCTCTCCATTTTTAAGGACTAGACCTAACAGCTGTCTCTTTTCCCCCCATTACTACCTGGGGAGATTGAAATTTCCTTTCCTTCCAATTGTTCCTCCCATTTCAGCCATACAGTGGGTTGCTGAGTTTTGATCTCCCTCTTTCTCCTTATCTGGCCCATCTCGCTAGACCAGAGGGAAGACAACAAACAATATTAATGTTCAGGCATAATCAGAAAAATCACCCAGCAGTCAGGTGGGGAAAAATACCTTTGCCAGGACAGTCAGCCTATCCCCCAGGATATAGGGAGTGGGGAGAACCCCAGGATAGCCCCCAGGGCAAGACAATCCTTTCTGAATGTGCCACTCCTTGACCCAATGTCACCTACTGAGCTCCCATTGGCCCTTACTAGGACCCCCTTTCTTCTTTCTCTTTCTATCTTACTCTCCTTTTTCTCTCCACTTAATAGTACTTTATTTTTTTTAATTACATATAAAGACAGTTTTCAACAACATTCACTTTTGTAAGATATTGAATTCCAAATTTTTCTCCTTCCCTTCCTTCCCTCCCCGCTCCCCAAGACAGCAAGGAATTTGATATAGGTTATACATGTACATTCATATTAATCATATTTCCATTATTAGTCATGCTGTGAAAGAAGAATCAGAACAAAAGAGAAAAACCATGAAGAAAAAAGGTGAAAATAGTATGCTTTGATCTGCATTCAGACTCCATAGTTCTTTCTCTGAATGTGGATAGCATTTTTCATCATGAGTCCTTTGGAATTATCTTGGATCATTGTATTGCTTGAGAAGAACTAAGTCAGCCATAGCTGATCATCACACAATGTTGCTGTTACTATGCACAATTTTCTCATATAGTTCTCACTTCACTATCAGTTCATGTAAACCTTTCCAGGTTTTTCTGAAACCCACCTAACTCATCATTTCTTATAGCACAACTCCATTATATTCACATACCACCACTTGCTCAGCCCTTCCCCAATTAATAAGTATCCTCTCAATTTCCAATTTTTTGTCACCACAAAAAGAGTTGCTATAAATATTTTTGTACATGTACATCATTTTCCCTTTTTTATGATTTCTTTGAAACACAGACCTAGTAGTGGTATTGCTGGATCAAAGAGTATGTCCAGCTTTATAGTCCTTTGGGCACAGTTCCAAATTACTCTCCAGAATGCTTGGATCTGTTCACAACTCCGCCAATGATGCATTAGTATTCCAATTTTTCCACATTTTCCCAACATTTATCATTTTCCTTTTCTGTCATGTAAGCCAATCTGATAGGTGTGAGGTGGTACCTCAGAGTTGTTTAATTTGCGTTTCTCTAGTCAATAGTCATTTAGAGCATTTTTTCATATGAATATAAATAGTTTTAACTTTTTCATCTGAAAAATATCCTTTGACTATTTATCAATTGATAAATATCAATATACATCAAAAATCAAATAAATTTGATACAGTTCTCTACTTATTCTCCTTCTTAAGTCTTTCTCGTTAAATCCCCTACATTTTAACAGGGAGATCTCATAGTTAGTCTAATTCTGACCATAGAGGACCTGGGTTCAATGCCTAACCCTGCAGCTATTGATCTGAAATCTTTATGAGGGTCACCTATACACAAATTAATTTGTTTGCTTATTTTTAGTTTACAAGATTCAATTCCACAATTCCTTGAGTTTCACATTTTGTCCCCCTCCCTTCCTCCCCCCCATGGTGGCATCCAGTCAAGTATAGGATCTGTAAATACAACACAAATTAAGTATATATTCAATGCAAGTGGGAAACAAGCTTCACAAATGATGTTCAACTATGGATCATATCTTTACTATCTCACCATTGAGTGAGAGTGTAGAGATTATAAGATCCTATCATGTTTATTTCTTGTTTATTATGAAAAAGAATCCTAAATAGAACGATTTACTGCGCCACCTAGTTGCCCCTATGGTGTGGAATTTTGAATAGATTAGATCACAAATCTATTTAAATATTTGTTACTTATCTGCTTTCATGCTTTGTCATCACCATCACCTAGTACACAAAAATCTCCTTGTAGGAAGAAACTTGAGTGTTTTTTACTTTATTTATTGAGTGTTTTTTACTTTAGTACCTAGCGCAGTGCCTTGCATCGTGAGATGCAGTGTGCCATGTTGGGTAGAATTCTAAACTCCAGCAGACCTGAGTTCAAATCACTCACATATACACAAACAAACATACAAACAAAGAAAAAAACACTCAAGTTTCTTCCTATAAGGAATATTGCTAGATAAGATATGAAAGTGTTATTATCAGGGCGGGCTGGGGGTGCAGTGAATAGAGCACCAACACTGGAGTCAGGAGGGCCTGAGTTCAAATACAGCTTCAGACACTTGACACTTACTAGCTGTGTGACCTTGGGCAAATCACAACCCCAATTGCTTTGCTTTCCCCCCTCCAAAAACAAATAAAAAAAGAAAGTGTTATTATCTTCCTTTTACAAATGAGTAAACCAAGGCTCATAAAGTTGCAACTGACCCAGAGTCATCAAAAGTGACAGATGGCACTTTTGACAGTGATCATAACAAGTCAGAACACATACCCAAGTATTGTGATCGCAAGACCAGTCTTTCCATTTCATCACGCTGTCCCGGACACTACTCTGCCTAAGGCAAGATAATAAATGTTTGCTGAAGCATTGCTTAGACCAGAGTGACTGGGGCAGAGAGGGGAAAGGGGGAGGAGAAGAATGCTGAGCTATCACCTTATCTAGCTTGACCCTGGGCTTTTGAACTAGGTCTCTTGTGCTCAAATAGATGCAGTCTGACTGAGTTTCCCTACTCCCAGGACCAGCCCAGCAGGTTGGTGCCTGCAGTATGTCAGGATAGCCACTGGAGGGAGCATGGGCCTCAGTCTTTGGGAGGAGGGGAAAGCAGCTGTGGAGATAAAAAGGCCTCCCTTGGAGCTGGCTTATTGGGGGTTGGAGGTAGGGGCACCTGCGTCCAGCTCTGACACTCCACCCCACTATGCCTATGCAATCCATCCAGGACCTAACTGCCCTATCGTAAAAATTCCTCACCTAGAGAATGAAGGGCCACCTTTTCCAATTCCCCCATTTTCCAGGTGAGGAAATTGAGGCCCATACAAGTCAGGAGACTTGTCTAATCAGTTGAAAAAAACTGAGATCTTTCAATTTGGAAAAGGGAGACTTAGGAGACACATGATGGGCGTCATCATGTGGCAGGAGAAGTAGAGTTAATCTGCTTGGCCCCAGAAGGCAGAGCTAGGAGTACTGTACAGAAAGCATAAGGAGGCAGATTGCATCAAAAAATGGAAAGCTTTTGTCAATGAGAGCTGCCCCACAATGGGACAGCCCGCTTTAGGAGAGAGAGTACTCCCTCCCCTTGGAGGTCTTCAGGAAAACACTAGATATCTAATTGTCAGAGATATTGTAAAGGGACTCAGGTTAAATAACACCCTGGGTTAGATGATACCTCAATCCCTCCTGGGCCTGAGACTCTGTGACTTTGTGCCAAACACATTCTTTCCCTCACAAGGCAAATCCTACCAGGTCACACCTCCTGGCCTAGAGTCCTGGTGTCACCTGACAGTTTTAATTCATCAGAGGATCATAGGACTTAGTGTTGGAAAGGTCAGCCAATTATATGGAAATAATCCAGTCCAACCTCCTCATTTTACAGATAAGGAAAATGAGGCCACCAAGGTTATGTGACTTGTCCAAGGTCACATAGGTGACCTAAGTGAGTAGCTGAGCCTGGATATAAACTCAGATCCTTTGACCCTAGAATCCAAGCATGAGGTCAGCAGCCTAACTAATGAAATGAGTTCATCTAAATCCATATTTGTATGAATATGCTTAAGATAATATCTTGTTTACTGCCAGAAGGGAGGACACATGCAATTCGGAGAGGGTGTTATTTCAACACAGAGTTATGTGCACTCATGATAAATGTGCATACTCATCAAAGCTCATTTGTGAACAAGCAAGGAGAGACAAATAGGTGCTGAAAGGACATCTATACAGAGGGAACATGGCAAAGTGGAGACAGCATTGGACATGGAGTCAGGAAGAACTGAATTCAAATCCTGTTTGAGTCACTTAGCAGCACAGACAAGTCACTTAACTACTACGAGCCTCAGTTTTTCTCTTCTGTGAAATGGGATTGATATCTATAGTGCCTACTTAATAGGGTTATTGTGAAAGTCAGAGAAGAAAAGGTATGTAAAGTGCTTTATAGACTTGAAAGTGTTGTATAAATATCTGTTGTTGTTGTTGCAAAGAAAAAGTTATAGGTAAAGGACCAAAGAAGTGAGAAAAAAAGTTCTGTTTTGTCCTGTACTGAGAAAGAGACAGCAAAATCTGAGAGAGAGAATCAGGCTTTGCAGGCAGCCAGACAGAGAAGAACCAAGACTGGGAACAAGTTTGACTTGGGCATTATATTTGATTCTTTCCCCTCCTTCAGTTTTCATATCCAAATCAGTATTATAAAATCCACCCCCACATCTCTCACATCTGTCTTCTTTCTTTCCATTTACATTACTACCACCTTAATTTAAGCTCTTTGCCACTTTTCTCTTGGACTCCTCTTCCTAACTTGGCCTCCCTCCCTCCCGTCTCTTCCCTCAATTGTCCCACATGGTGGCCAAAACAATTTTGCAAAGTTACAGATTTGATCATGGCCATTTTCCTGTTCAAAAAACCTCAGTGGCTTCCTATCAGCTTTAAGATGAATAAAAACTGTCCAACCTTAATTTTCAAAATAAAGTGGACATCTTTTTTTGTTGTTTTTACATCACTTTCATTTCTGAATATATTTCTCCCTGCCTCCATCTCCAGTGAGTAATTCCTTAGAACAAAAACTTTAAAAGAGAGAGGGAGAACAAAAGTAGATCAACAAAACTAGCCAAAACATCAAACAAATCTAATAGCAAAAGTATTCAATAGAGGCAGCTAAGTGGCACAGTGGTTAGAGCCCTGGACCTGGAGTCAGGAAGACCTAAGTTCAAATTTGACCTTAGGGCACTTCATAACTGCGTGATCCTGGGCCAGTCAGTTAACCTCCATTTGCCTTAGTTTTCTCAACCATAAAATGGGGACAATAATAGCACCTACCTCAGAGTTACCACGTGGAACAAATGAGATAATTTTTTAAAGTGCTTAACACAATGCCTGGCACATAGAAAGTAGGTAACTAATAAATGCTTGTTGACTTTCTCTATGAAATATTCCATGCCCATAGTTTCTCACTTCTCCAAAGAAGAGAAAAAGATGCATTTTCTCAATTCTTCTCCAAGTTTCCCAATCACTAAAACTACAGAACATTCAGTGTCCTTTTTTTTGCTGTCATTTCCACTTATATCATTGTTTTATTGTCATAGTTATTATATATCTCGTTTTCTAGGTTCTTCCTGTTTCTCTGTTCATATGTCTTCCTAAATTCCTCTGAATCTTTCATAGTCAGTTTCTTATGGTGCAATGATATTCCATCACAAAAAAAAAGTGTCCAGCGTGACTTCTAATGGCCTTCATGATCAGGCTCTAACCCTACCTTTTCAGCCTCATTTCACACTGTTGCCCTTCATGCACTCTTTGTTCTAGCCAAAGTAAACTATTTGCTGAACTCTGCATTCCATCTGCTGCCTTTGTAAATTTGCACACACCATCCTTCACGCCTAGAATTCACTTCTTCCTCATTTCTGCCTCCCATATTCTTTACCTCCCTTCAAGGGTCAGCTTATGTTTCAGCAACTAAACAAAACCTCTCCTGATCTCCCCGTTTTTCAGTGTTCCTTCTCTCCTCAAATAATTTTGTTTTCACCTATCTGTGTACATGTCATCTCCTTCAACAGAATGTAAGAATCTTGGCTGTAGAGGTCTGTTTCATTTTCTGTCCTTGGATCCTCAGAGTCTAGCAACAGGGCCTTGCATAAATTAGTAACTTAATAGATGCCTAAAGAGTTGAGTTGCACCATATAACTATTTTGTATATCTATAATTTGCTCAAATGCACACTCAAGATTTCTCACATTGTAAATAGTATCTTGTCTAAAAACTACTGATTGGCCTAAGGTGTTAGGGCACTGTGTCTCCCCCCGCCCCCACCCTGCTAAGGGGCCTATTTACTCTGGACCCAGTCATGTCGTCTGAACTAGATTTGATCTCAGAGAAGCCTGACCACCTAAAAGAAAGGTCAGACTCAGCACCCTGGATAAAATGACTTAAAGGTTAGGTTTGGCTTATGCCTAAGGTTTTCCAAAAAAAAATTAGAAAGATATTTGATCCACAATGTAAAACAGGTATGTGGAAGGTGTTAATTTCCCATACACAAAAGAAATGCTTAACACTAAAGGTTCTCACAAGCATCTATTAGCAGAAAGATTTAAGGCAGGGCACAATGACTTAGCATAACTACTATTACTCTCTGCCATTGGTTAGAGACTTAAACATCAGAACATGAAGCAATTTGCAAGAATGTTCAATAGGCTTTCAAAATTTCACCTCAGCTTTGTAGAGTCCAAATAATTTTATCCAGGTAAATATCTTCTGGCAAACCATGCCAGAGAACTGAGCTCCATCTCCTGTCACTGATATCCTCCCCAATACTACAATTCTCCATGCCTCTAGTCAGACACCAACAGACCAAGGGACCCAAGAGCTTCATTATTTTGAATTCACATGGTTACTGCCCAGATTGAAGGTATCCATCTCAAGATTACTCTTTGATCATTTGTACTCAAGAAGGGAAAGACCTATCAGCAATGGCATCCAGGGGCCCTAGAGCTTAGGCCTCGGCTCAGCTCACCCATCTGAGTACCTGAGGGTATTTCTGTTGGGGTATGGGAAAGGACAGCCATCTTTTTCCTCCCTCCTCCACCTCCAGCAACAGATTTGAATAAATCAACAAGCTCTACTGCCAGGAAGAGAAGAGAGACTAATGATAGATCATTATCTTTTAAAGATTCAGTAAGTCAACAGCTTCTCTTGCTCAATGACCAATAAGGGGTTTGCTTCGTCCTCCCCATAGTACCCAAGTCCTTCAGCACTGAGTAACATATGGCCAGTAAGAAATAGCCGTGGCTTTGCCATCTCCAAAAAGCCTAAGTTCTAAGTTAGCATGTGGTCAGTTAGATGAAGGCAAGTTGGCCTTCTGTTTCCCTGTTACATTTGCATTTACAATAATGGTTTCAGTGTGATGGTGCATGGTTAGGACAATCTAATGGGGAGAGCAGAATGTCAATAGACCTGGGTTCCAGTCTTAGCTCTGTAACGAATTGTGATCTTCAATTAGACAACGTAACCTCCCTCACTTTCTACTGTAAGATTAGGATAATAATTTCTGACCTACTTACTTTGCAGGGTCTGGAATGTCGAAAAGATTCACAAGAGGCTGGGGCGGCTAGGTGGTGCAGTGAATAGAGCACCAGCCCTGGAGTCAGAGGACCTGAGTCCAAATCTGGCCTCAGACACTTAATACTTACTAGCCATGTGACCTTGGGCAAGTCACTTAACCACATTTGTCCTGCCTCCCACCTCCAAAAAGAAAAAAAGATTCACAAGAGGTAGCAACAATGGCCTAAATGCAACAAGCTGGATTTTTTAAAAAGCTTTAAATTATGAGTCGAATAATTATTAACAAATAAAAGTAATCAAATAAACATACAAAATAAGAAATAACATCTTACACAACCTCTTAGCATTTTCAACAAAGTAGAATAAAATAAATTAACATGAAAGAAGCAAAATGAAAATATGTTTGCTCTTTATCCTTTTTCTAAGTCTGCCTATAGTTCTATTCCCTGAGATCTTTTTTTTTTTTTCTTTCATCTATAGTACACTTCCCCACTCCCTGGAACAGGAGTAATACTCAGTGGCCCTGGGAAAGGAGACCAAGGATCTACTCAGCATGTCACATCCTGGATCAGCCACCAGGTGGCGGTCCAAGCTAGAGCAACCAAATCTAAAGCAACTGGATGTGATGGTGGTTCAGGTTGGGCATCCTCTTCTAGATGGGCATGCCAGGTGTCACCGCATTTGTTGAAGTAGCACTAACAACCCACCTTGACTCTTGGCCTTGTTTTCTTCAAGTTTGTTACAGAAAAGCAAGCTTACATTTTAAGTACAATGGGATGTAATGTGCAATATTACCAGCAGGTGGTGCTATAGTCAAGCCATCTACCAATTGGTTTCCTCAAGCGTTATCCTGGGGCCATTGCACCTGTCTTTCCAAAGGCTGCACTATCCCCACCATCCACCAGGGGGAGCTTAGTCTACCCATCCTTAGCCCACCTCAACCAGCCAAGACCAGAGTTTGCCAAGCTCTTTAGGGCGCAAAGATTTAACAGTATGAAAATGCAATAAAGCTCTAAATGGAAAAAAGTGGGACCACACATAGCCCCATCCCCAGAACATGGGAAATCTCTTTGGTTTCTAGAATTAAGGCAACGGAGTTTTTAAGGTCCATTTTGTTTACTTACAACACAATAAAGTTAGATTACAAAGAAGATGTTGTGTTCCGCTCTTATGAGGTGCTTTGTCCAGTTGTCCCCTCTCCTCTCCTCCTGGACCTGAACTGAATGAAGGTCAAAAAAAAAAAAGATAAGGAAAAGGTGTTGCTTATTTGGACCTTACCAGGATTAGCTCTCTTAACCACAAAGTGACAATGGGTCTCCCAGTCTTATTCTGGCAACTGCCAGACCAGTCTCACTCCATCCCTGCCTTGGATCAATAGTCAGACTTGCAAGGCTAACACCATGGTCTCTATCTTTATTCTTGCCTCTACTGAGGTTTTGCAGGATCTGTCCCAGCTCTTCCTTATTGCACCTAGCTTGGGTCACAGAGCCTCAGTAGCAGCAGCAGGAAGCAGATACCGGTAGTCCTCTGGCCCACCAGAAACTCTCCATATCTTCTCTCCTTGTCCCATGGAATGGAGGGGCCACTAGTCCCTCTTGCCAGAAAAAGGACAAAGAGGAGAGGGAGAAGTGTGGGCCTACACATAAAATCTCACTCTATCCCCTTGACCCCTCATGACAGTCTTCCCCTCCCCAGTGTGTACTCAGGCAGCCCTGCTCCCAGTGACTCAATGACTCAGTTTCCCCTGTAGAAAATCTCAAGTTCCTACTGATTCCCACAGAGATGAGATACATTGTTGAATCTGTTACTTGCACATACCCAAAGAGCATTAAGCATCCAAAGGCCTAAGCTATCAGTCCAGTCAGAGAACATATGCAAACTCCCAATTTATCTCTGGCCTCACTATCTTCTTAGCTGCAACTCTGGATTAAAGTCTAGAGGTAAAGATATTCCCAAAATAATTCATAACTCGTTTGGCTCACTCTGTCCTTATTCCAAGACAGTTCCCTGGTGGGTTTTTCTCCTGCCTCTGGTGTGACCCTGAAGATGAATTCCCTTGGTTGACCTTTAAATTAAATTGAATTTCTTGATTTGGAACCAAAAGTACAAAAAAATTACAATTTTTCAAAATGTTCTGGAGTAGCAGCACTCTGTCACTCCTGATAAGGTCTGAATTTTCAAATCCTCCTACCCTATCTTTGGTTTTGGTGTCTGCTTTTACAGATACATTCAAAGAAAGGCCTTTTTATTAAGCCTTGTTTGGTTCCAGAATCACAAGGTTGGAGAGAAAACTACCTCACCATCTCCAGCTCCCACATCGGGCAGCTGCCAGGCCAATAGCATTTTTGAGCTCCTGATAGGTAAGTGGGTCCAAGGTCAAAGCCTTTTTAATGCCACTGCTCATCTAGCCAAAGTAGTGACCATTTGCTGAAAACCTGATATAACTTAAACCCAAGAGGGAGAGAGTCTACTAGGAGTAATTTTAATAATACTACTGGAGACAATTTCAGAGGAATCATGATAAAACATTTCACCTCCCTCCAGACAAAGAGGGATAGACTCAGAGTGCAAACGGAGGCATGTTTTCTTCCTTCTTTCTTTCCTTCCTTCCTTTCTTTCTTTCTCTCTTCCCTCCTTCCTTTCTTTCTTCCCTCTTTTCTTTCTTTCTTTCTCTGCTCCTTCCTTCTTTTCTTCCATTCTTCCTTCCTTCCTTTCTTTCTTTCCTTCTTCCTTTCTTTCTATAGCATAGCCAATGTAAGAATTTTGTTTCATTTGACTATACATTTTGTAATAGTTTTTGTTTTTCTTGCTTTCTCAATATGGACAGGAAATGTAATAAAATTGAATTTTTAAGCTATCAAAACCAAGATATCAAAAATAAAATAAAATTACTACTAGAACTTGAGACCTGTTACAACCCTGACAGTTGTCCTTTATCATAGCTGATTGTGGGCCTCCATAGCTCCACAGCCCTGCAGAGTCCTCTTTGTTATCTAAAGAGACAGAAAGTACAGGGGAGAAAATAGGTGCCCTTGCTCAGTGGGAAGCTTTAACAATGAGTGCCACATCTATAGACCTGTAGTAACTATGTATATATTTCAGATTCTGTTGATCTTGCTTTGAGTCACTTTATATAGTTCTGTGAGCTTGACTTGGATTCCTGGCAAAAATTCAGAACATGCTTTTAAAGAGATTGAAGCAGTGATCGCAAAGAGCCCGAATACTTTCATCAAGAATAGGTCATGCCAGACTAACCTCATTTCTCCCTTTCACAGGGTTACTAGACCGCTGGATGGAGAAATGCTATAGATATTGTTTACCTTGATCTTGGGAAAGCATTTGAAAAGCCTCTCATGCTATTCTTGTGGAAAAGATGGAGGAATGGAGGCTGAACTCTAGCGGGGTTAGGTGAATATGAAACTGCTTGAATCCTACTCCTAATCATGTGTTTTACCCAGCTGGAAACCAGTGCCGGGTGGGATATCCCAGGGATCAGGGATGATTCACATTTTTATCAGTGACTTGAATAAAGGCATAGAGGGAAGAGGGGATAGCAAATTTGGGGAGGACTCAAGCTGGGAAGTATAGGTAATATGTTGATTGATGGAGTCAGAATCCAAAAACAAGTTAGACCATTGGGTTGTATCTGATAACAAGAAATATAACAGCATTAACTGCAAAATCTTACACTTCAGTTCAAAAAATCAACTTCACACATACAAGCTGAAGCAGGTGTGGCTAGAAAAAGATATGGTGGAGGGTTTAGGGGACTGAAAGCTTGATATTCAACAATGTGTGATCTCACAGGCAAAAAAGCTAGTGTGATATTAGGCTGAATTAAGAGAGACATGCATAGTATCTAGAACTACCCTGGTGCCAGCCTGGCTGTGCCCTGTCAGACCATGAGTAGGATTCTGTGTTTAGTTCTCGGCACCACACTTTAGGGAGGGCATTGACTAGCTGGAGAGCATTCAGAAGAGTTGGCCAAAGTGGTGAGAGGCTTGGAGACTCCAAAGAAAGGATTAAAGGAACTAGGACTATTGTGCCTAGAGAAGAGAAATGTTGGAGGAGGGAGTGTTTGTGCCTCAGGGGAGGCATGATAACTGTCTTGAAGAGGTGTCATGATTGTAAAGGAGACTAGGATTTTGTTTTGCATGGGCCCAGAGAGTATAACTAGAAGCAGTGGGTGGATATTGCAGAGGCAGATTGAATGATGTGAGGCCAAACTTCCCAATGATTGGAAGCGGCTGCCTTGAGAGATGGTGCATTGTACATCCCTAGAGGAGAGTACATAGAAGTTGGAAATTATAGAAGTATGTAGTTACACATACTAGTAGCAAGCACTCACTTGTGCTGTTTTGTGTAACTCTTTGGGTGGAGTAGTGTGTATTTTACGTTTGTGTGTTTGTGTGCTTTGCTAAAACAATATGTTCCAAACAAAGAGAGGCTAGAGTTGTAAAAGAGATTCTTGGTCAAGTATGGATGAGCTTTGGTGACCTGTTAGGTATCTAAGGAATAGCTAGGTGGAGCCATAGTGCATAAAGTGCCTGGCCTGGCATCAGGAAGACTTATCTTCTTGAGTTCAAATCTGACCTCAGACACTTACTAGCTCTGTGATCCTGGGTAAGTCACTTAACCCTGCTTGCCTCAGTTTCCTCATCTGTTAAATGAATTGGAGAAGAAAATGGTAAATCACTGCAATATCTTTCAAGAAAACCCCAAATGGGGGTGGGTAGGTGGCACCATGAATAGAACACCGGCTCTGGAGTTAGGAGGACCTGAGTTCAAATTTGACCTCACACACTTAACACTTACTAGCCATGTGACCTTGGGCAAGTCACTTAACCTCAATTGCCCTGCATTCCCCCCCCAAAAAAAAGCAAAAAAAAAAAATGGGTTCACGAAGAGTCTGACAAGACTGAAACAACAGAGAAGTCAGGTCTCAAAGTCAAGATGGCAGAGTAGAAGCAGGACCTCCCCATAGCTCCGGCTTCCACCTTCCCCAATCTATGTAAAAAGGGGACTCTAAACAAACTTGGGAGCTACAGAACCCACAAAATGACACAGAGAAGCTAATCTCCCGCTGAGGACAGCCCAGCAGGCTGGCAGCAAGCAGTCAGCTGAGTACTCTGGGAGCTGAGCCCAGCCCCACAAGGAGGCTTTAGCCCCAGGGCGGGCCTGAGCAGCCAGCCGGAGGGACTCCAGATCAGCAGCAGCTGGGGCTGTTTCCAGATTTATCAACACATAGATGTGAAGGACAAAGTGAGAGGTCAGTGCAGTCTGGACTTTGGGACCCAGTAAGTGGGAGTGCGTGGCTTTTGCCCCTGGGGCGAGAAGCCGTAGAGAAGCCGGCAGAGCCAGCCAGCGCCACTTGGCAGCTTCAGCTCCTGGCCTGCAGGGTGTAGGGGGACAAAGCACCAGTCTGAGGGGTAAATGCTCTTGCTTTAACTTGCTTGGATCTGGATTGCAGTCTAGGGTGGAGGTCCTAGGGTGTGTGTCCAGCTTGCCAGAGTGTGTGGAGACCACAGAGAGGGCACCCATCTAATACCTCTGGCAGCTGAGAAAACCCCAGAGTTTGGGACGAAAGTTCCCTTGTCTGGTGGCAGAGTCCTACTGTAGCAAAAAGCCCAGGGGTCAAGTGACTGAGGGGCAACATGACCAGGAAAAGGAAACAAAGCAGACAGAAGATTCCAACATTAGACTCCTATTTTGGGGATGAAAAGGAGCAAAGCATGGAACAGGAGGAAGACAGTGAAGTCAGAACTCCTGCACCAAAAGCTTCAAAGGAAAATACGAGCTGGTTACAGGCCATAGAGGGCCTTAAGAAGCAGAAAAGAGAAGTGGAGGAAAAATTGGGAAGAGAAATGAGAACAATGCAAGGAAATTACGAAATGAGAGTCAACAGCCTGACTGAGGAAAATTACACTTTAAAAAATAGACTGACTCAAATGGCAAAAGAGTCTCAAAAAGGCAATGAGGAGAAGAATGCCTTAAAAAGCCAATTTGCCAGATGGAAAAAGAATCTCAAAAGCTCACTGAGGAGAATCATTGCTTCTGAATTAGATTGGAACAAATGGAAGCTAATGACTTTATGAGAAATCAAGATGCCGTTAAACAGATCCAAACAAATGAAAGAATAGAAGTGAATGTGAAATATCTCATAGGAAAAACCACTGACCTGGAAAATGGATCCAGGAGAGATAATTTAAAAATTATTGGACTACCTGAAAGCCATGATCAAAGTAAGAACCTAGAAATCATCCTCCAGGAAGTTCTCAAAGAAAACTGCCCTGATGTTTTAGAACCAGAGGGCAAAATAGAGGTTGAAAGAATCCACTGATCACCTCCTGAAAAAGATCCCAAAAAGAAAACTCCTAGGAATATTATAGCCAGGTTCCAGAATTCCCAGATTAAGGAGAGAATATTACAAGCAGCCAGGAAGAAGCAATTTGAATATTGTGGAAACACAATCAGGATAACCCAGGATCTGACAGCTTCTACACTGAGGGATTGAAGGGCTTGGAATATGATATTCTGGAGGTCAAAGGAGCTGGGATTAAAACCAAGAGTCACCTACCCAGCAAAACTGAGTATCATGTTTCAGGGGAAAATATGGTCATTCAGTGGAATAGAGGACTTTCAAGCATTGTTGCTGAAAAAAACAGAGTTGAATAGAAAATTTAACATTTAGATACAAGAAGCAAGAGAAGCATGAGAAGGTAAACAGGGAAAAGAAATCATAAGGAACTTATCAAAGTTGAACTATTAACATTCCTACATGGAAAAACAATAATTGTAACTTATGAAACTTTTCTCAGTAGTTGAAGGGAATATATATATATGTCTATATACGAGGGTATATGGGCATATGAATACATATGTGAATGTGTGTATATATCTTCACAGGTATACATAGATAGAGGGCACAGGACCAATTTAACTGGAAGGGATGATACTTACAAGGTGAAATTAAGAGGTGAGAGAGGAATATAATGAGAGGGGATGGGGAGAGACAGAATGGGGTAAACTATCTCATATAGAAGAGGCAAGGAAAAATGGTTACAATGGAGGGGAAGAACAGGAAGGCAAAAGGGAATGGGTCAACCTTATTCCCATTGAATTTGGCTTGAGGAGGGAATGAAATACACACTAAATAGGGTATCTCACCCTCCAGGAGAGTAGGGGGGGAAGGGGATGAGAGGGGGTATGATGGAAGGGAGGGCAGGCTGGAGGCGAGGGAAGTTGGAAGCACCCACTTTTGAAAAGGGATGGGATCAAAGTAGAGAATAGAACAAGTGGGAGGTGGGATAGGAGGGAGGGAAATATAGTCAGTCTTTTACAATATGTTATATTATATTATTATATTATATTATATATTATATATAATTATTATATTAATATTATTATATTATATTATATTAACCATGTTATTGTTTTGCATTAGCCACACATGTATAACCTATACTGAACTGCTTATCTTCCCAGTAAGGGTGGATGACAAGGGAGGAAGGGAATGAATCTGGAATTCAAAGTTTTAAAATCAAATATTCAAACATATATATATACTATTATTAATACTATTTTACATGTAATTGGGAAATAAGATATATAGGCACTGGGGCATAGAGATCCACTGGAAAAGTCGAAAGGGGTATGGGAGAAAATATGGGAGAGACCAGATTGGAGGAGGGGATATCCTGTGGGACTGCTGTTTTGGGGTGGTGGGTAGGGGAAAAACAGGGAGAAAATTTGTAACTCAAAATCTGGCGGAAATGAATGATGTAAATCAGAAGTTAATAAAGCATATGAAAAAAAAGACTGAAGCAACAAAAACTATTTTTATTATTATTACCAACTAGTTTATTACCCTCGTTTGAAAGAAAAGTGCCACATTAAGTGATTTTTCCATACAGGTAGTCAGTGTCTCCCCTTACCTCCTGAACCAACACCCCTCGTAGCAAAAACCTGAAGGAGAGAAGGTCAAGGGGGGGAGCATTGTAGCAAAACTAACCAACATACTGACTGAGTCAGTATGCCATACTCCACACCCATATTCTCCAACCTCTGCAGAGCAGAGAGATTCATTTTCTCATCAAGGAGCCTCCCTTTTTAAGGTGCTGACAGATCGGCAGCTTTGAGGAGCCATTCAGGGGTCCATGTAGTTTTTCGCACCTTCACCTCCCTACATTCCCTTGGCTCTCATCCTTCCAGCCTAGACCCCCTAGGAATCTTATGTTCACACACCACCTGACTCTCCCCATGAGCTACCACCTTGAGGCCCTAGCAGTGTCCATTTCGAATGATCCACTCAATTAACTAAGTTTATTACCTTCCACTCCTTTGCATGAAATTAGCTGGCTTAATTAGGGTTTGCTGGGCCTGCTGCCCTCTCAGCTCCCTCCTTCCCATCTTGCCAGGGCTGTCCCCAGTCAGCAGCTTCTGTTTTCTCAGTGGCTGAGCTCTGGGCTCTGCTGCTCAACGTTGACTCTTCTCACCCCACCCTCAGCCCAGGACCAGAACAATTGTGAGCTCTGTTTTCCTGGCTTCCTTATAGTTCCTGTCTCCCTCAATTCAACAGATTCATTTCTCATCTTTTTCCAAACCACTGCCACCTTCCCTCCTGCCATCCTCTCCTACCAGAACCTGGACACTGCCCCTGGGACCCTGGGCATGGATGGGTGAGCTTTCACTTTATCTACCCCAGAACTAGGCCTTCGTGTCATTTTCTGGGGGATTTCCAAACCATGCTACAGTATACTAATAGCTAGTATTTATATGGTACTTTAAGGTTTGCAAAGCAAAAATAATAACAATAATAATATCTAGCATTTATGTAGTGCTTTAAAGATTTCAAAGAGCTTTACAAATATCTCAGTTTTATCCTCACTGCAACCCTGAAAGAGAAATGCTATTATTATCCCTATTTTACATATCAGGAAACTAAAGCAGACAGAGGTTAGGTGACTTGCTCAGGGTCACACAGCTAGTAAAAAATCTGAGGACTGTATTTGAAATGAGGTCTTCCTGACTTCAAGTTCAAACTTGATCCATTATGCCACCTAGCTGCTTAGAATATTCCTATCCTTACTACACAATGAGGTAGGTGTTATTATTATTTCCATTTTACAGATGAGGAAATTAAGATTGAGAAGTTTGCCCAGGGTCATACAACTAAGTAGGTAACTGAGACAGAATTTGAATTCAGATCTTCCTGTCTTCAAGTCCAGCCCTCTATTACCTTGCGCCATTTTGGCTCCTCCTCATATGTTGTCTTCCTGGACTAGAATATAAGCTACTTGAGGGCAAGGACTGTCTTCCTTGCTTGTACTTGTATCCCTTGTAGCCCTTAATAAGTGCTTTTTCATTCCTTCAGTTCCACAAGCATATGTTAGCTGTCAACTGTATACCATTGTGTTAGACAATTGGGATACAAAGTCCTAAAACAAACAAAAGGAAAGATTAGCCTAACTGTTGTATTAATGTGAGGATGGAAGCCATTTGGGGCCTTTTCTTCTTTCTCTGTATTTTCTTTCTTGGTGATCTCATCACTCACATGGATTTAGTTATTATTTAAATTTATGTAAATATTATCCCTATTTTATGTATCAGGAAACTGTATAAATGTTGTTTGCTTTTATGTCCCCTGTATTTGACAATACGTTCTCCTCTCCCTACTCAAAGAGCCATCATTTATAGGGATGAATGTAGAGGGGAAGAGAGTTCAGCAAAGCTAATGAGTATATTGTCCAGATGTGACCCTATATGCTGGGTTCCATACCAACAGTCCATCATTTCTGCAATATGGTGGATTCTCATTTTTCCTCGTTGAAGACATTCTTTGGTCATTATCATTTTACAACATTCAGTATTGATTATGTCATTATTGTTCTATTTACATTGCTGTAGTCGTATGCTGTTTTCCTGGTTCTGTTTACTTTATTAACCAGTTCATGTATTCCCATGTTAATAAGTCAACATTGTGGTCTCACAATAACACAAGTCAACAACGTGATCTCATAGGCAAGAAAGCTAGTGTGATATCAGGCTGAATTAAGACCGACCTGCATGGTGTCTAAAGCTAACATGGTGTCAGTTCTGGCATTTATTAGTCCTGGCATAAACAAGAATTTATTAAGGACCTACTATGTGCTGGGCAGTAGGCCTGGAGATACAAAGAGAGGCAAAAATACTGTCGCTACCCTCAGGGAACTCTAAGGGAGAAGGCAACATGTGAAGAATTATGCAGCACAAATGGGAGGTAATCTCAGGAGGAGAGCGCTGGAATTGAGGAGGACTAGAAAACACATTTTTCAGAATATGGAATCAGAGTAGAGAATCAATCCAAGGAAACTATGGAAGCCAGGAGACAGAGGTGAGGAAGCAGAGCATTCCAGGCATGGGAGACAGCCATTGAAAAAAACTCGAAGACAGGCATTGGAGTGTCCTGATTGAGGACCAAGACCAGTGTCTCTTGATCATAGAAGAGGTAGAAGGGAATAATATGTGAGAAGACTGGAAAGATAGGAAGAGGTTATGAAGGGCTTTAAAAACCAATCAGAGAATGTTATATTTGATCCTGGAAGTGACAGGGAGTCACTGGAGCTTCCTGAGGGGGACATGATCAGGTCTGAATATTAGGAAGATCACTTGGATACTTGAATGGAGGGTGAACTGGAGTGGGGAGAGACTGGAGGCTGGGAGACCCACCAGAAGGCAATAATTCAGGCATGAAGTGATGAGGATCTGCACCAGGGTGGTGACAGGGTCAGAGGAGAGATGTGTATGAGAGATGTTGCAGAGGTAGAAACTGAAGGACTTGGTAATAACTTGGACAGGGGAAAAGAGTGAGGAGTCAGGTGACTTGCCTAGGGTCACACAGTTAGTACTTGTCTGAGGTTGGATTTGAAATGTGGTCTTCCAAGGATGACATCTAGGTTGTGACTTTGTGTGACTAACAGGATGGTGATGCCCTGTAATGGGGAAGTTAAGAAAGGGTAAGATTTGACAGGAAAGTGAATGAGTTCAGTTTTGGACATGTTGAGTTTAAGATGTCTCTAGGACCTCTGGTTTGAAATGTCCAATAGACATTTGGAGATCTGGAGGTCAGAAGAGAGGTTAGGGATGGATAAATAGATCTGAGACTCATCTGCATGGAGATTATAATCCTGTCTGTGGGAATTGATGATATCACCAAGCAAATTGAGAGGAGGAGAGGGGAGAGAAGAGGAGGGGAGGAGAGGAGAGGAGAGGAGAGGAGAGGAGGAGAGGGGAGTTTAGGACAACACCCTGGGGGACATCCACAGTTAGTGGGTGTGATCTTGATGAAGATCTATCAAAGCAGACTGAGAAGCTGAAGTCAGACACGTAGGAGGAGAACCAGGAGAAAGCAGTGTCGCGAAAATCTCGAGGGGAAAGAGTACCAAGGAAAAGAGATAGTATCACAGGCTGCAGAAAGATTAAAAAGGATGAACATTGAGAAAAGACCATTTGATCTGGCAGTTAAGAGATCACTGGTAACACTGGAGAGAACAATTTCATTTGAATGATAAGGTCAGAAACCAGACTACAGAAAATTTAGAACAGAGTGGGAGGAGAGGAAGTAGGGGTATTTACTGTAGCTGGCTTTCTTAAGGAATTTAGAAGCAAAAGGGAGGCAATATATAGGATGGCAACTCTTGGGGATGGATGGATTGAATGAGGGTTTTTGTTGTTTTTTAAGAGTGGAGGAAACATGGGCATGTTCATAGATAGCAAGGAAGCAATGAGTAGACAAGGAAAGATTGAAGATTAGTGAGAGAATGAGGATGAATGAGGGGGCAATCTGTTGAGAAAAGGATGCAATGGCATCAAGGGTGCCGATAGAGGGGTTTGCCTTGGTAAGGAAAAGGACAGTTAGTCATTTGAGACAAGGAGGAGATAACAGGGAAAGAAATCTGAGTGATGTGAATGAGGAACAGGGGAGAAAAAGGAGTTCTTGGTGAATGGCTTCAATTTTTTCATTATGTATGAAGCAAGGTCCTCAGCTGAGAGGTTTGGGACAGGAAGAACCATGAGAGGCTTGAGGAAGGAGTATCTTCCCTTCAAGGGAGCAGCTTGCATGCCTGTGGTAATGCAGGGTAGCAGAAACAGCTTAGAATCCAGTTTGCCTGAAACAGAGTTTATGAAAGGAAATAATGACAAATTAGACTAAAACAATAAAAGGGAAGAATTATTGTTGAATATGCTAGAAAGGTAAATTCAAGCCAGATTATGGAGTGCCTTAAGGGTTGAGCTAAAAAAAATCTTATTTTACTCTAGGAACAATAGGGAGTCAAATGACTCCCAGGTCAGGACTCTTTCTATTAATTACTACTGCTACTAATCCCAGCTCAAGGTATTGATGGGTGAAAATTCTTACTGCCTCTAGAGTCTGTATTTTAACCAGGGGCTTCAATTCCTCAACCTAGACAGAGAGACAGAAGACAGACAGATGGACAGTTAGACAGACAGGTAGATAGATGGATAGAGATAGATAGATAGATAGATAGATAGATAGATAGATAGATAGATAGATAGATAGATAGATGGATGGATGGATAGATAGATGGATAGATAGATGGATGGATGGATGGATGGATGGATGGATGGATGGATGGATGGAT
>NW_027185694.1:30849257-30884776 GCF_028583685.1 Petaurus breviceps papuanus | reverse complement strand
GATGGATGGATGGATGGATGGATGGATGGATGGATGGATGGATGGATGGATGGATGGATGGATGGATGGATGAATGGATGGATGGATGGATGGATAGATGGATGGATGGATGGATGGAGGTTTAGATATAGCTATAGATAGATCTATTATTCTAGTAATGGTGTGATAAAAGGAACATGTTACTTGAAAGTCCCACCCCAACGTCTTGTCAGGCAGTCCTTCCCCCTCCCAGTCTTCTTCCAGTCTTTTCCTTGGAACAAGGTATAAACCCCACCTGAGAAAGCTGGCTCTGACAAAGACAATACCACAAATAGGCATTTGTGCAAATGGCCAAACTGGTGGGACCTTGTTGGTGTATGAGAACAGTTCCTTAGACAATCCAACTCAAGAGAAATTCTATAGGCAAAATCCAAACTAGCTTTTGAGCAGGAATTCAGGTGGCTAAAAAGAGAGCACTTTCTTTAAAAAAAAAAAATTGGGTGGCAGTTAAGTGGCAAAGTGAAGAGAGCATCATCCCTGGAGTCAACTGAGTTCAAATTCGACCTTAGACACTTGACACTTATTAGCTGTGTGACCTTGGACAAATCACTTAACCCCAATTGCCTTGCCTTCCAACCTCCAAAAAAAATTTACTGAATATTTTGTTTTACATCACCTCCATTTCCCCATATCCTTTCTCTAATCCTTCCCAGAAAACTATTCCTGTACAACTCAAAATATTTAAAGAGAGAAGAAACTTTCAGCAAAAACCAAACAATACAACACAAAGACTAGAAATATAAACAATGTTCCACACCTGTGAAGCTCCTACATCTGCAAAGGAGTGGAAGACAATGTCTTCTCATCTCGCTCTTCTTTGAGGCCAAGTTCAGTCTTTGAAATTTTGCAGCATTCACTTTCTATTGTTTTGTGGTGGTTGTTTCTTCCATTTATTGTAATCATTGTGTGAATTATTTTCTTTTCTGCTTACTTACCGTTCATTTTCATTTCTGTTTACTTCGGTTCATGTAAGTCTTCCCATGGTTCTTCATATCCATCATATTCATAGTTTCTTGTACCATAATATTAATATTCCAATCCATTCATATGATATACATAATTTGCTTAGCTAGTCCCCAGTCTCAATGGGTGTCTATTTCATTTCCAGTTCTTTGCTTCCATAAAGGGTGCTGCTATAAATATCATAGTCTATTTGAGGATTTTCTTCTTATCAATGACTGAGCACAGAATTTTCTACTGGGAGCAGTGGGTTGGATCTGGGGGACCTGGACAGAAAGGACGGTGTTTCCTCAGTGATCAAGGGAGCTGAATGAAATACCCTTAGTTATCAACCAAAGGAAGAAATGTAGTAGAAACAGGAAGTGGAAATTGAGATGACTATAAAAGCCACATCTACAAAATGACTTAGGTCAAGATGACCTGAACAATTTAAAACTATACCTTGAACTGCACTAAGACTTTTGGGACACTGATTTTCCAAGGTTTCCTTGTCTCTCTTTGACTAAAAGAGTTTCATAAAGATGAAGACATTTAATATATAGTATTTTTTAGATTTAGAACTCAAGCGTATTCTGTTTTGTTTTTCTTTTGTTTTGTTAAAATACAGTTTCACTGTTTTGTTTTACATGCCTTTAAAAGGTAATTTTACAAAAGCCCAGTCTGTGTTACATGAGGAAAAACAAAAACTTATTTTCACCTCAAAAAGAAAAAAATCCTCACTCTGTCCCTTACTACTTACAGTATATGACTTTGAGTAAATCATTTAACCTTTCCAGACCTGACTTCTTCATCTGTAAAATAAGAGGATTGGTCTAGGTGACTTCTGAGGTCCCTCCATCCAATCCTTAATTCAGGATCTTAAGGATTCCCATGTTCCCATGACTATGTTCAGGGGTAACTAAACAGAGAAGGCCGTATTCTCTTCTATAAAGATGGCCTTCAGCAGAGAAGTAGCTTGGTTCAGGGACCTGACCAGTGAGATGTGTCCTGAGCTAGACCAATCTGGATTCCATAAACTCTTCTCACTGTGTGCCTGGGATATAACTGCTGACCTGTACTGTGTTTGTGTCTCCCCAGTTCTCATACTTGGAGTACAGGAGTCTGGCAGCATCGTAGCCAATTTGGTAGCTATTTCTGTTTTTCCCACGGGAGAAGAGATCAAGAGAGATCTGAGGCAAGGTCTTGTCCCTTAGCCCATAGTCCCCCAGGGGTGGCAGGGATCTCTCAAGTCCTGAGTAAGAGGGGGCAAGAGGAGGCATAGGGGAAGAGAGAAAGGTTCAGAAAAGCAGAGGAAGATACTAATAACTGACATTTATGTTACCCTTTGTTGTTGTTTAGTCATTTTTCAGTTGTACCTGACTCTTTGTGACCCCATTTGGGATTTTCTTGGCAGAGATACTAGAGTGGTTTTCCATTTCCTTCTCCAGCTCATTTTACAGATGAGGAACGAAGGCAAACAAGGTTAAGTGACTTGCCCAGGATCAGGCTGCTAGTAAGTGTCTGAGGCCAGATTTGAACTCATGATGAGGAGTCTTTCTGGATCCAAACCCAGGGCTCTATACACTGTGCCATTTAGTTTCCCTTTAGAGTTTGTCATTCTCACATACATTAACTTATTTATGTTAGCCTCAAAATTCTGAGATGGACAATTTTGAAAGAGTTATTCTGCCCACTTTAGAAATGAGGAAACTGAGCCTCCAAAAGGTTAACACACAGCTAGTATCTGACAAAGCCCATACTTGTTTTCTAAGACCCAATGCACTGCTCCTTCCACTGTATGTAGCAAGAATTGACCACAGCCTGCATCTTCCAGAATGGTCCTGTTTTTATATATTCCATCCATGAGTGGGCTGGCTCAAGAAATTTGTTGTTGTTCAGTCACTTCAGTAGTATCCAGGTCTTCCTGGCCTCATTTGAAATTTTCTTGACAAGAAAGATATGGGAGTAGTTTGCCATTTTCTTCTCCAGCTCATTTTGCAGGTGAGGAAACTGAGGCAAACAGAGTTAAGTGACTTACCCAGGGTCACACAATAGTAAGTGTCTGAGGTCCAATTTGAACTCAGGAAGATGAGTCTTCCTGACACCAGGCCTGGTGCTCTATCCATTGCACCAAGAAAGCCAATTGTTAAACTACCAATGTGAGAATTTATACCACTACAAAATCAGGGTTTGATTTATTTTTTTGTTTATTGGACTTGAAAAAGTGATGAAGGGAATGTTAATAATGCAGACTAAACTTAAAAGTGTGCTGTAGGTTTCCCCCCCTACTTCCCTATGGAGAGCTGGTTGTTAAATATTCACTAGCACACCTATAATTTTATCCCATGGAAGGAACAGCATGGTATGATGGATAGAGCACTGGTCCTGGAGGAAAGGACAGCTAGGTGATGCAGTGGATAGAGTCCTGGAGTCAGGAAAATTCATCCTCCTGAGTTCAAATCCAACTTTAGACACTTACTAGCTGTGTGAGCCTGGGCAAGTCACTTAACCCTGTTTGCTTCAGTAGTTTCCTCATCTGTAAAATGTTCTGGAGAAGGAATTGGCAAACCACTCCAGTATCTCTGCCAAGAACACAAAGATTCACACATGATTAAACAACAACAACCTGGAGGAAGGAGGAAGATTTGCATTTAAATCCCGCCTTAGATACATTCTAACTGTGTGACCATGGACTAGTCACTTTAACATGTCTAAGACTTTGTTTCCTGGTCTGTAAAATGGGGATAATAAAAGCATCTCCTTTAAAGAATTATCATGAGGATCAATATTTTTGTTCTATTGAACAATTAAAATTTCCCAGAAATTCAATATTTTGGGAAATGGGAACTGGATGAATTGAGTCAATAAGCATTAGAATAAAAATACACATGGGTCACAAGAGACTAAGAAACACAAAATTCAGTGAATAGAGCACCAGCCCTGGAGTCAGGAGGACCTCAATTTAAATCCGGCCTCAGACACTTAATACTTACTAGCTGTGTGACCTTGAACAAGTCCTTTAACCCCATTTTTCCTGCTTTCCCCCTCCAAAAAGAACAAAAAAGAAAAAGAAACACAAAATTGTCTAGACTCCCAGGCTGAAAAAAAAAATTTTGAGTATTCCAGTCTAGATCACCTGTGTACACATAGGCAACAAGGTAATGAGACACTGCACTGTGATGGTGAAAATTGACTGAAACAATGCAAAGCAAAAAAAAACCTGGAACACTTTGTCATAGATGCTAACACAACATCCCTATGCATTGTGGGCTGATAGAGATGGACTAAATTTGATAAGCATTTATTAAGCACTAGGGATACAAAGGGGGATAGTGCGTTGTGGACAGGTAGCCTGACCAGGAGACAGGAAAACTCACCTTCAAATCTTGCTCCAGATGCTTAATAGCTGTGTACCTCTGGACACATTATTTAATCTTTCTGGGCCTCAGTTTCCTGATCTGTAAAATGAGGGGGGTAGGACTTGTTGACTTCTTTCCAGCCCTCAGTCTCTAACTCTCTGAAATAGTCCCTATCCTCAAGGAGCTTACAGTTTCCTGATTTATAAAAGGGCATGATGGTGGGAACTTTCAAGCATAATCCTAGCCATTTTTGCAGGTGACCCAAAGGACAAAGGAAAGGCAAATGGCAGGCATAAGCAGGCCACAGTGCATTACCAAAGATGACTTGTGTTGGAGAAATGGAGTGAAAGGTGTCAGGGTAATGCATCATGGCTTAATGAAAAGACCTCTGATTTGGAATTGGGAGACCCAAGTTCAAATTCCCCAGTTTACTACTCACTACCTGTGTGGCCTTGTGCAAGTCACGATGTTTTCTCTGAGCCTGTTTGCTCCTCCATAAAATGAAGGATTTGGACAAATTATCTGTAAAATGAGGTTATTGGCTCGGATGGCCTCTAGTAATCCAATGATGTCTAAGTTATCTTACAGCTCTAACATTATGTTCTAAGTATAACAGAAAAGGATATGGACCATTTGTGCATATATGTGTGGGATAGCAAAGGGATAAAGTGTGTATCCTGATATCCACAAAAGATTCAAAAAACCAGAGGAAGGTTTCCAGGGTGGATCCTTTAGGGAGGATTGAAAGAAATACATGGACGAGAACTGGCCAGGATAAAAAAGCAGAAATAGATCACAATCTGCACCTCTGGAAAGACCATCTACCCAGAGGAGGTCATGGATGCATCCAAATACTGAAGAATTGTAGGTGGCAGGTCTGTCTATAGTTTGACATTGCTTGAAATGTGTTTGAATTTACTTAATTATAAACTTTTGTTCTGACATCAGAATGAGTGAAATGTAGACCTCTCACTAGAAGAGTACAACTAGGGTTCTGCATCAGAATGCCATCATCCAGTAGGCATACTTCTTTCCCATATCTTGACGTCTTTTGACAGCCCTCAGGGTCTTGCCCTCCACCCCCACCCCCACAGCCTGCTTTCCCATACTTTTGTGACATACCTATTGCCTTTCCTCCTCTATCTCCTCCTAGGGTATCAAGAGTTATCAGTCATGCTGCCCTACCGGGAACAGATTTAATATAAACTGACCACATCCCCTCACTCAGTATGGTTCACACAATGACCAAGGCTTATGCTCTATGGCAACCCCCTCACCTCCACTCCTGCCATTTAAACTGAATTTGTCCTGGGCACTAGATTCCTAGTTACAGCTCTGGTGCAAAGGTTATGAAAAAGAAAGCCTGCATTTAATTAAGTTTTTCAGAATGAATATCCTTTGTTAAGCCATGTGTCCTGATTTTTGATTTGGAAAATAAAGTTTCTTCAAAGGAAGAAAAAACATGCATTCTAAGCCTGGCTCTAATGCTTACACACTAAGCAGAAATGAACAAGACACTTTACCAATCTGTGCCTCAGTTTCTCCATATGACAAATGGTGATAATGTATGTTAGATATATTATGTATATTATATATAAATATATAATTATATTTTATATGAATATATTATATGTAATATACAATTTCTCCACAGAATTATTGTGGGTTAAGAAGTATGGAAATAGTAATTATTATTATTATTATTAGACAAATAAAGAAGGGGGTTGTTGATTCCTCAGGGAAAATGATGATATATTGTTCCCTACACACACTGTCTTGGAGGAATGTTCCAGAGCAAGCCAGAATTGCTTCAATACTCTCCTTACAAAACATTAATCTGCTTTGCACATTCAGTCAATATCACAGTCACACAGTTAGGCCAAGAAGAAACCTTAGACACCTAATCCAACCCCTTCTACTTTTTTTTAACAGAGGAAAAAATAGGGCCCAAAGAGACAACATAATTTGGCCATGGTCACACAGCTAGTAAATGAAGGAGACAGACGTTGAATCCAGTAATCTGGACCCAAGCTCATTTTTCCCTAACCTATCTTTTTGGGGTTCTAATTACCATCCTGTTTCACTACCCCTAAAAGGGCTTCTGAGGAAATGGAAAAAAGTGGAATCTTCAGGTTATATGGCTCCATCAGTGGCATTGGTTGGGGGGAATATGGTGGAGACAGGATACTTTTAATTAATTCACCAGTCATGAAGTACTTATTAAGAGCCTACTATGTGTTAGGCTCTTTCTTAGGCACTGGGGATAAAATTCCTGCTCCCAAGGAGTTTACATTCTATTTCAGTGCCCGGTTTGGCACAGTCCCCATCATAGTCTCACAGGAAGATCATGCTTACTTGGTATGGGGAAACCATGATGTATGACCAAGCAGTCAGAGCAAGCCCATAGACCCCTGTGACTGACTTTTAAAATACTAATCAGATACTGATTCTGTGCTAAGCACTGTGGATTCAGACATCAAAATGAAGAACAGTGGCTCCCTTGAGGTTCTTACTTTCTACTGGGGTAGGAATCAACTCAAGGGGACACTTCATACCATCTAGAAAGTTTGCAGATTAGAAGAATACAATCAACAATCTGCTTCTTATCTATAATCTTCTTTATCTATTATCAATAATAAATGTAATAATACATTCAAACAGCATTTTAAGAGTTAGAATTTGTTTTCTTCAGGGCAGCTAGGTGACCCAGTGGATAGAGCTTCAAACCTGAAGTCAAGAGGACTTGAATTCTAATCTGGCCTCAGACACTTACTAGCTGTGTGACCCTGGGCAAGTCACTTAACTCCAATAGCATCCCCAAAAAAGAATTAGATTTCCTTACAATAAACATCTGCAGTTTGCTGTTGTTCAGTTGTTGTTGTTGTTTTTTTTTTTTTAAGCAATCAGGGTTAAGTAACTTGCTCAAGGTTACACGGCCAGTTATTTCTGGGTGTGGTGCTGAGTGTCTGAGCCCAGGATTCAATCTCCAGGTCTTCTCAACACTGGAGCCAGTGCTCTTACTCGCTGAGCCACCTGGCTGCCCCTAAGCAATTGGGGTTAAGTAACTTGCTCAAGGTTACACAGCCAGGTGTTTCTGGGTGGGTGCTAAGTGTCTGAGCCCGGGATTCGATCTCCAGGTCTTCTCAACACTGGAGCCGGTGCTCTTACTCACTGTGCTACCTGGCCACCCCTGCTCAGTTGTTTTTAGTCACATGCAACTATGTCCCCTATTTTGAGGTTTTCTTGGCAAAGATACTAGAGTGTTTTCCCTTTCCCTTTCCAGCTCATTTTATAGATGAGGAAACTGAGGCAAATGAGATTAGGTGACTTTCCTGAGGTCATACAGCTGGTAATCATCGGAGGTCACATTTGAATTCAGGTCTTCCTAACTCCAGGCCTGGTGCCCTATCCACTGCAACACCCAGCTGCTGATCTTATGAGGCAGGTGTGCTTTAATAATTCTGTAGAACCTACTCTGCCTTGCCCCATCCCTTCCCTTGGGGTGGCACCATCGCAGATATAGCTGATGTCCTCTGTGACATCACTGGGTGAGTGGGGGTCCTCTGCTGCCCTGCTATTTCTGCTGGACTGCCCAATCCAGACTAAGTTGCTCTCTCTGTGGGCTCTATCTCTGCTAACCTGTGGTTACTCTCTGCTGCCATCTGCTGCTGCTTCAGGTCCTCTGCTCTCTGCTGCTACCTCTTAGTATCCCCCTGAATTACAGTTGCCATGTTGTCCCTTCCCCAAAGCAGAAGGGCACAACTCTGTTAGCCGTAACTTTAAGGATTATTGTAGACGCAACCCAGCCATGCATCCGGCAAAAGCCAGCAGAAACCCCTTAGGTTTACATTGTTTGTCTTTTGAATACTCTTTTCCTGTCACTTGGGCTCTATTGGTCCAAATTTTTTTTCAGAGTTATGATCTAAAACTCCTTTAAACTACTATTATACCCCTAAGTCGAATTCAAGTCCCTGGGATTCTATTTAACAAAACTACAAAGGAACTAGCTAGACCAGGTGTGAGAAGATCCCTTTCAATTCCTATCATGCCTCTGGTTGCCATGCAAATCAGCTAGGGAACTGGATGGAAAGGGCTGAGTGGAGCTGTTAAAGCCAGTGAGCGTGGCTCTGCTGCCTCCCTCCCCCCTATGAAGACAAAAAAAAAAAAAAGGAAAAACAATCCCTCTCCCAAAAATCTTCCATTCTTTTGAAGCTGGGATCAGTTCAACTATCCCTACATAGCATCTAGGAAGAAAATGTATGCTAGGCACAGTAATGGCACAAATATGTTTCCTTATTTAAAATAATAGTGCATTAAAGCATTTATATAGTGTTTTAAGGTTTGTAAAGAGCTTTACATATGGTATCTCATTTAATCCTTGTAATAACCCTGCAAGGTAGGTGCTCTTCTCATCCCTCTTTTACAGATGAGGAAACTGAGACTGAGAGAAATCAAATGATTTGACAAGGGTCATACAGCTAATAAATGTTGGTGGCAGGGTTTGAACTCAGGATTTTCTGACTATAAGCCCATGCTGATGGACTGTGCCAACCAACTGTAAAATGAAGACAGAAAGAACTCAAATGTATATGGCGCTTATTGGTTCACAAAGCACTTTCCTCACAACCCTATGAATTAGGTCTATCTCAATGACTCTATGATCTCACTAACATAGATACTCCTTCCATCCATGCCTTCTCATCCTTTTCAGTTTTTGTCCATGTCTCACTCTTATCCCCACAATGTGCTCTCCACAGTAGGTCCGCTCAATATACAAAAGACTTCCTTGCATTTTCTTAACGTATGGGTAACATGTGAGCTAATGCTCACTCTTACTATATGACCAACTACTAGGCCATATTTATTTATGCCATTCTGTATAAACAATTCATCTTGATATCATGCTATGTTAAATATATCACTTAACTCTGTTTGTCTCAGTTTCCTCATCTGTAAAATGAGCTAGAGAAGGAATTAGCAAACCATGCCAGTATCTTTGCCAAGAAAATCCCAAATGGGGTCGCAAAGAGTAGGAAATGATTAAAAATTGAGTAGCAATTATGCTATAGCCCTATCAGGCAGCTAGGTGGCACAATTTATCAAATGCTAGGTTGTAGTCAGAAAAAACTGGGTACAAATACTGCCTTGGAGACTTTCTTAGTTATGTGACCCTAGACAAGTCACTTAACCTATCTCAGTCTCCGTTTCCTCATCTTTGAAATGGGAATAATAGCAGCACATACCCTCAGAGGGTTATTGTGAGGATGACATGAGATAGCATATGCCAAGCACTCTACAAATGTTTAAGTATTATATAAATACTAATTATTGTTATTTATTGATATCATGTGTCTCCCCATAACCCTTCAAGTCAGCTTCAACTTTGATTATTTGAAGACTATAACAGCAATAAAGCATTACTAGAAACATACTGACATTAAATGCATGGGTTTTTGTTTCTAGGAGAAATTCTGGATCTTTGCAAGGACTGCACCATTTCTCAAATGCCATTAAACATGCTCCCTTCTTTCCTTTCAGTTCTGGGTCCAATGTATCATCCATCCACAGTGTCTGTCTAAGATCTCTATTTACTTAAGAACTAGTTCAATCAACTCTCCATCCAACTGCATGTCACAGACTGAGTAATAGGCATTCTTCAAGCATTGAAGTTTGCCCATGTGGCTTATGAGGCTAAGCTCTTCTGAGTAATTCTGAATCTCATGTAAGAGGTTCTTCAGTGTTCTCGGGTTTGTTAAAATCAGCACATCATCCACAAATATAACAATATCATCTATAGGACATCCCTCTCTCCAATGAGTTCTATTCTGGATGCTCCCCATGACTGCAGCAAACACTTTTGGCCAGCATACATGTTCCTGTTTTAGTGCCTTCCTTGATTTTAATTATTCAAGAATCCTTAATAAATAAAAATTATTTCTGATAATATTTCATCTCAAAAAATCTTATATGACCTCAACACATGCAGGGGAGACACTGGTGGAGGATAGCTGTTTTCTTTGAATCAATTGATTATTTTTTCTAGTCAACACACAAGCAAAGTGGCATTGTGTTTTCTCTATGTTTTTCTATACATTGTGTGACAATAAATATGTGGTATGAAGTAGGATATGATTTGTAAAAGCATGTCTGTTCTCTTTTCCTCTTTTAATCAAAGATTCCTTCAATACATGTCTAAATTACTCTCATAAAGATTTTATAGAGGTGGGTACCTAGGCATAGGGGGCAGTAGTTATTGACTTCTCAGTCACCTTTTTATAATAATAATGTCATTTTTGAAGTATCTACAATTGTAATGTCTGTAAAGTAGAATATCAGTTATTTCTATCACCATAAAAGTCCATATTTTCAATAGTATTCTTTGGGTGTTGCTATGTGGTTTCAAGTTATGGAATATCGTAGTCTCTGAGGAATTGAAGTTGAAGGTCACTCAAAGGGGAACAGTCTCATGATGGGCATGAGTAAGCTGTAAATATATTTGCCAACAAAGGAGTTTTTTTTGCAAAAGGAGCTGAATAAGGAATGTCATCAGGGTATTGCGTGACTCAAAAAGGAAGAATGCTGGTCATGGGAGAGGGCAATGATCAGTGCACCAGTTAACACCTTCCATTGGTGATCACACCATGTCAAGAGATCTAAAAGGTGCCCAGCATGTTGGGTGGAGTTCCTTGGGAAAGATTTACAGGAAGACATGGACAGGACTCATATAGGACAAGAGGGAACAGATGACTTGGGTTTCATCCCATGGAAAAGAGTATCTATATCAGTGAGATCACAGATACATCAAAGTGTCACAATATTGCCTGAGATATTCTCCAATAGTTCAGCATCTTCACTCTTTCAAATATCTTCAGAATCCTTTTTTCAATATCCTGAGAACCATGTTTCTCTCAGGATGGACCTCCCCTGTGTATACTTGGTCTCATCCAACTGTTTTTCCATATGCTGAGGATTTTATTTAGGGCTATTCAATGTCCAGGTATGATGGTTCCATTACCATTGATAGATAAAATAGTTTGTTATAAAAATGACAGATATTTCCTATTTTTCATATGTATGTACCTCTTGAGAGTAGGGACTATTTCATTTTTGTCTTTTTCTCTCCAGTATCAAACACAGCACCTACCACATAGTAGACAAACAATAAATGTTTACTGATTAATTTAATTCCTTCCAGTTTTATCCTCAAAAGTTCTTGGGATAACCCTTACCAAACTTTCTGAAAATTCGTTTTTCCTTCTACTTCTTTCTCTGGTTTTATGAGGCAACTCTTTTTACCATTCTCTGTAAGATGAAGTAGGTTAAAAAATACTTGAACCCATTTTACAGATGAGGAAATGGGCTCAGTGAACTTAAGTAATGTGCCCATTATTGCACAGTTAGGAAGTATCACAGGCTGAATTTAAAGCTAGTTCTCTTGACTTTGGTCTAGCATTCTTTCATTAATGATTCTTTGGAAGGGTTTGAGGAAGAGCTCAAGCAAGTCCTTGCTTTTACTCTGCCATCTTGGCTCCCCTCCCCCCCCCATTCATCATTCTTGTGAATCATTTCATGGCACCTCTCTCTCTACCTCCCTCATTGGGTTATTGTGAAGATGACATGAGGTAATGACTCATGATCCTTCCCTTTCCTCCTTCATTTTTAAGTCCTGTGGATTTTACCTCTACAACATTTTTTCTGTAACAAGTTTGCTTTTCTCCAGTCCTAGCACTACCACCCTAATTCAGACACATATCTATCCTATCCTTAAAAAAAAATCTTCAGGGCGGCTAGGTGGTGCAGTGAATAGAGCACTGGCCCTAGAGTCAGGAGGACCTGAGTTCAAATCCTGCTTCAGACACTTAACACTTACTAGCCATGTGACCTTGGGCAAGTCATTTAACCCCACTTGCCCAGACCTCTCCCCTCCAAAAAACAAAAACAAAAAAATCTTCACTTGACCCTACTGTCCCCCAAGTTAATAACCAATATTTCTTCTCAGTTTCATAGCCAAACTTCAAGAAAAAACTGTTAACTCTTGTTGCCTCTGCTTTCTTAACTCCTACTCGTGCTCAACCCCTTACAATCTGGCTTTTGATCCAGCCACTTAACTGAAACTTCACTCTCTGTTTCTCCATCTCTGTCTCTTTCTGTCCTTCTTTCTTCCTCCCTCTCTCTGAATCTCTTTATTGCCAAATTCCAATGGCCTTTCCTTAGTCCTTAACTTTCTTGACCCCTCTGCTGCATTTGACATTACTGACAAACTCCACTCCTGGATCCTCTTTCCTCTGGGTTTTCATGACACCTTTCTGTCATGGCTCTATTCCTACTTGTCCAATTGATTCCTTCGGTCTTCTTTACAAGTTTATCATCCATATCCTATATGCTCTGCATGGGTATACCCCATGGCTTTATCCTAGGCTCTCTTCTCTTCTTTCTGCACCCTATCTCTTGGTGATCTCCTCAGTTCCCATGGATCTAGATGACTCCCAAATTTATATCTCCAGCCCCCATTTCTCTCCTGAACTCCAGTCCCACATCTCCAACTGCTTGCTCAATATTTCCACATAAATGTTCCATATGCCTTTTAAATGCATGATGTTCAAAACAGAATTCACTTCCTTACTCTCTAAGCCTGTCTCTCATCTTAACTTCCTATCTCTGTTATTGGATACTACCATTCTTCTAATTGCCCAGTGTAATAACCATCCTCTTCTCTTCATTTCACTCTTTTACATTTCCTGTATCCAATCAATGGCCAAGCCTTGTTAATTCTACCTTCTCAGCATTTCTCACATCCATCCCCTTTGGTCTACTTATGCACACACCTTAGCCCAGGTGCTCATCACCCCTCCCCTGGACTATTGTAAAGGCTTCCCCAAATGTATCATTTCTCTCCTTGCAATGTGTCTTTCACCCTACATCCAAACTGATATTCCTACAGCCAAGGCTGACCATGTCACTAGTTCTGCCCAAGATTCAGTGCTTTCAAAATAAAATTCAGACTCCACAGTTTAGCATATACATCCCTTCACAGTCTGACTCCAGCCTATCTTTCCAATTTATTCTCAACACAGATGCCAAACTAATGTTCCTAAAGCAAAAGTCTGACCATGTCACTCCCTTAACTCAAAAACCTATTGCTTCTAAGATAAAATACAAACTCTTCAGGCTAGTGCTTAAGGTCCTTCACAATCTGACTATACCCTACATTTCTAGGCCTATTTCATATTACTCCCCTTCCTGTGCCCTGCATTCCAGCCAAACAAGGATGATTGCTGTTTGAAACATTCTATCTTCCATAACAATAGCTAACATTTATATACAGCTTTAAAGTTGGTAAAGTGTTCTACAAATGTTACCAAATTTGATCCTTGTAACAACCCTCTGAGGCAGGAGCTATTATTATCCTTTCCCTTATGAGAAATTAACAGATGTAATTTGGAGAGGTTAAGTGACTTACCCAAGGTCACACACAGTTAATATAAGAGGAAGAATTCAAATTCAGGTTTTACCCCAACTACAAGACCAATGTCCCATCTACTAGAACCTAGCAGTCTCCTGCTATGGCAAGTTACCCTCCGTCACTGGAATTTAGTCTCTTCTCAGCTTTACTTCTTATAATCATCATCTTTCTTCAAGTCACATGGTCATACATGAAGCTTGCCCTGATTTCTACCTCCTCTCCAAATACTCTCCTGGTTTTGCTGTTGTATTCCAATGTGTCTTTCACATAGTGGCACTTAATAAGTCATTGTCGATTGAATAGATGAAACATAATATAAATGTCACATATATATATATATATAGATATAGATATGTGTGTGTACAGTGGAGAGAAAGAGTGGAGAGAGAGACAGAAAGAAAAAGAGACAGAGAGAGAAAGAGGGAAAGAGAGAGAGAGAGAGAGAGAGAGAGAGAGAGAGAGAGAGAGAGAGATATGGTGGAAGGAAAGACAGTTAACCTACTGAAAGAAGGAAACGAGTATTTCAAGCATTTTATAAGCTCTGTCCCACAGAAACAGTGAATCTGCCAATTACAAATCATGCTTATCTATTCATTAGGACTAGTACCTTAGAGAATTCTACTAGACAACACTTTGTTAGCCTAGTTCCAGTTACTATAAGTACTTGAAAGACATGAAACTGCGTTTCTTAGAAAATATTCTAGAATGGGTGAGAACTCACCCATTTGGACTCTCTCTCCCTCAATTAGTCCTAATGAGTAGCCTACTAGCTTGGGCAACCCAGCCCAGAGTGTTTTCCTGCGAGGGTCCAGTATCCGCTCTGAGATGAAGAGAGAAGTGGCCTCTTCCTTGTCTCTGGAGTGGCGGGTGCCCCCTCCCCCAGTGCAGCAGCTGGCTGGATTCCCTAAGATGGCCGCCACAGCTGCTCCCTGAGCTTGAGAGAGAGAATAGGAGAGTAAGTAAGCAGCTAAGCCTGCTGATGGAAATGGCCACTGGGGTCTTCGGCAGACAATCCCCCAGGGCCGTTGGAGAAGGTCAAGGCTTAGGAGGGACATACAGGTGACCTGCTCCTCAGGGCCTCCCAGAAAAGAAGGAAGACTAGCCTTCATTCAGGGGGCTCTGCTGCCTAAGAGAAGGACCGGAATGGATTTACAATTTATCGCTGTCCAACACTAACCACCTGCTCCCTATAGAGTGACTTCTTAATCAAAGGGCAAACCAACACCAAGCACATGTCAACAGTCATTTATTAAATTCCAACAATGTCCCGGACATTGTGCTAAGCACTGGGAATATTTGCTGCTGTTCTGTCATTTTAGTCAAGTCTGACTCTTTGTAACCCCATTGGGGGTTTTCTTTTCTTTTTAAATTATTTTTTCACTTGAGGTTTTCTTGGCAAAGATACTGGAGTGATTTACCATTTCCTTCTCCAACTCATTTTACAGATGAGGAAACCGAGGCAAACAAGGTTTAGTGACTTGCCCAGGGTCACATAGCTAGTAAGTATCTGAGCCCAGATTTTGAATTCAGGAAGAAGAGTCTTCCTGACTCCAGATCTGGTGCTCTGTCCACTGAACCACCTAGGTGTTCACCTTAGTATTCTCTACTAAGAATATAAAAAATCCACCCCCCCCAAAAAAAGCTCATACTCCCTGTCATCAAGGAGTTCATATTCTAATGAGTAAGACAAAAAGCAAATAATTGTGTACATATCAGATATATACAGTATAATGAAAGGTAATTTCAAAAGAGAAGGGGGAGTAAGAGGAAAGGAGGTCAAAGGAGGGAAAGAGAGGGAAAGGAAGGGGAGAGGAGACCTGAGTTAAGTCTTGGGAAGGGCAGCAAGGTGGTGCAGTGGGAAGAGTCAGGAAGACTCATCTTCCTGAGTTCAAATCTGGCCTCAGACAATTACTAGCTCTGTGATCCTGGGCAAGTCACCTAACCCTGTTTGCCTCAGTTTCCGCATCTGTAAAATGAGTTGGAGAAGAAAATGACAAACCACCCCAGTATCTTTGCCAAGAAAACCCCAAATGGGGTCACAGAGAGTCAGACACAACTGAAAAATGACTGAACAACAACTTGAAGGAAGATAAGGAAGCCAAGAGACAGAGAGGAGAAAGATCATCCCAGGCATACATGCACTTGCCTACACAAAGACACACAAAACATACCTATAGGGCCATATCTGGGGTGACATGATTGGAGTTTTATCCTAAGATGGCTATATGGGAGCAGAGATGGGGCTAGCAATGTTATATCTCTGTAACTGTCTTCTGACCCATTGTCTCTGACCTTTGTAGTCTTCCAGGGCTATTACTGGCTCCTGCTCCCTTCCCCAGGACGGCACTGGCCTCCCTTCCTTCAGGGTCTTATCATGGAGGCCTTCCTGGTACTTCCATCTGCTACTTCCACGTCCCACAGCCCAAATTCACTCATTGTCCTCTGAACACACCACGCTTTTTCTGGATGTTTCTTATATTAACACCCCTCCCTCACTGGAATGCTTCATCTCTTCCTCTCTACCTGTCTGAATTACACCTCATCTTCAAGATCCAACCCAAATTCCACCTACTCCATGAAGCCTTCCCTGATTACTCCAGCTCACAGTGAGCTTGGCCCACACTCTCTGGGGAATGAGCTCTCTTTTCTGGCACAGCTGCCCCTAAGGTGAACCATCTTCTGTGCTGCCTTACCCTTAACCCCAAATGAATTCACCCTCAGACACAAGACTTTCCAGTCATGGCTCTGCACCATATAAACTACAACAGGACCTAGTGCATAGTAAATGTTTGCTAAATCCATGAGGGTTGCAGAAAACCAAAAAGAACCTTAGAGGGAGCTAGAAAGAGCCTTAGAGAGCATCTGGTCCAATCCCCACATTTTATAGATGAGAAAATTGAGTCCCAGAGAGGGGAAATGAATGAATGAATAAATGAGTAATTACCTAGGCAGCTGAGTGACTCAGTAAATAGAGCATGAGACCTGAAATTTGAGTTTGAATCCTGCCTTGGACACTTACTCCATCTATTGCTCTTTGAAAGTTGCGTAAGCTCTCTGGGTCTGTTTTCCCATCTGTAAAATGGGACTAATAGTAGCACCTACCTTCCAAGGTCATTGTGAGTATCAGATGAGGTAGCGTCTGCAAAGTATTTTGAAAACCTTGAAATACTCTATAAATGCTAGTGCTTATTATTAACAGAATTTATAGAACTCGAATATTTGTCAAGAATCTTCCTCACAGTAACCCCATAAAACGGCTAATGGAGATATAATTATTCCCACTTTATGGATGAGATTACCAGGTCTCCTAGGGGCAAAGTGATTTGCTCAAGTTCATATAACTAATAAGAAAGAGTCAGGTTCAAGCCTGGATTTCTTAACTCCAAGATCAGAACTATTTCTATGACATCTGGAATAAATGAAGGTACACACACAAATTTCAACAGTTTTTACACATGCACATATCCACACATGTGTGTGCATGATACAGATACCCTTGCTCACATGTATATGCAACACAGGACCACAAGAGCTGGTCCTTATATGGCACTTAAAGGTTTGCCATGTGCTACTATTACTCATTTCATTTTACTCTCACAACAACAACCCTGTGATTTGGGGCAAGTTACCTGACCCCAATGAACAATGGTGTCCTTTGAGAAATTGTGTGGCAAATACTACAGGATTATTATCTATATTTTACAGATAAGGAAACTGAGGCTCAGGAAGGTAAAGTCACTTAGCCAGGCAGTATCAGAGATGACTCCAAGTTCAGCACTGTACCCTATGCCTCTCAAATATACAAGCACATATCTTCCATCTTAATCATTCCTCACCCTGAAGGAAGCATCTCCACAGACTAATCCATCCAGCACTTCAAAGAAAAAAAAAGAGACTATAGGTTGAGAAGTTTCCCCATGTAAAGAGATATAGTGTCCCTCATTTTAAAGCTGATGATGCCATTGTCCATTGAGGTCAGGTGGCTTGCCTAAAGTCATACAATGAGTTAGTAGATGAGTCACAGAATTTAAGCATGGAACCCAGAGATTTTCCTCTATACTCCTAGTTTTTCATTTGTCTCCTGTTGCCACCTTCCAGGTCCTAACTAAACTTCCTCTGGCACCTCTTCTGAGCTGAGGAAAACAGAGTGTGGGGGTTAGAACACTTTTCCAGAGGAGTTGCCCCTATCAAGTGTGTGATATATATGTCTGTGTTGCCTTTGCCAGGGATTGGCAACTTTCTCCAAGTGGTATGCCAAGTCTTCATTCACTCAGGAAGAGGAAGTTGACAGCTTTCTGTGCACATGTGCACAGAGAGGGAACCCACCAAATGAATTAGGCTAAGTCTATCCCCAGTGATGGGGTTAAGTGCAAAGCTAAGGACACTCCCTAAAGCTTAGGTTTCCAGCAGTGGAGAATAAGGGTTCAAATGGATTCTTCACCTTGTGGAAGGAGAAAAGAAAGTAGGCTGGCAGACTATCCCATCTCCATCCCCATGTACCTGCCTTCCTTCACTTCCTTAGCCACCTTGCCACTAGATACAAGTTTATATGCCATCTTTAACCCAAATGTCACAGCTATGATTTTCCTGTGTGTATGGTCTATGTGCCTAAGGTTCTTCTCCATAATTAGTGAAATATATGGAAGAAAGAAGCAATTACTAGACTGGCAACTCCCTGAAGGTAGATTAAATCCATAACTACCTTTGTACCAGTCTAGCACAGTACTGTGTTAATGTGCTTATGTTTCATACTTCAAGACTTCCACTGAGCTGGGATCTCGTCACAAGCTAGCAATCATCGACATTTCTCATTTTGTCATATATATGCTTTTGTATGTATCAAACAATGAACAAACATTTATTAATCACTTCCTATGTGTCGATCACTATGCTGGGTGTTGGGGATACAAAGAAACAAAGTGAAACAGCCCTTGCCCTCAAGGAGATTATATTCTATTAGTAGAGACAACATGTACATTATAAATATGCATATTTGTACAAAATAGAATAATACACACATATTTAGTCTGAGGGAGACTAAGAAGTCAGGAGACCTGGATTCTAGTCCCACTGTGCAATTCACTGGTCTGAAACAGCTTCCTCCTCTGCAAAACGGGGATGAAATTCAATGTTCTGTCTACCTCACATGTCTGTTGTGAGGTTCTAATGAGATGATGCATATTAAGCATTTTTTGTAACCCCAACAGACTCTATTAATTGTGACCTATCAACATCATCCTTATGCTTATTCTTAAGAGATGAAAGTCAAAGTTGGGACCAAGACAGAGAACAGGACAAGAGAGTTAGGTGAGTGATCTATGCAGAGGCTGGGGATTAAAGAGGATGGGGGTGGGATTAGAGTCAAGGACAGGTTTGCCTGATCTGGGCAAAGATCAGGTTTGGGGAGTGACTTCTGTCCCTCATGATTGGACAACTTTCTAGCCAAGACCTCTCTTAGGACCAAGGAGAGGTGGCAAGAGGAGGTGGGCTTCTTGGGGAGACAGAGAGCCTGGGAGGTTAGGACTGGACAGAGGCCTCCAGCCCCCCAAAAATGCTAAAAATTTGTCATCTAATCTGGAAAAAGCTAGTCTCCATGTAGACATGTACCGGCAATTGCCAACAAGTATGGCATCTGTAATCTCATATCTGACTTAAAGTTACCAACAGTGTGACCCTGGTAAGTCACTTAAAACTGTCAGCTTCAGTTTCCTCAACTCTAAAATGCAGATAATAATAGTAACTACTTTCCAGGGTTGGTACAAGAACGAAATGAGATCATATTTGTAAGTATTTAACACAGTGTCTAGCTGATTAGTAGTTATTTAATTTAATAAATATTTGGTTCTATTCTTCCTTCCTTCCTTCCTTCCTTCCTTCCTTCCTTCCTTCCTTCCTTCTGTTTACTCAAGACCACCAGCTTTAAATCTTTGTTATGGGAAATGCCTCAATTTTGAGGACAACAGAAGAGAAATAAGGGAAAATAAAGTTTCCTATAATTTTGCTCCCTGAAATGGAGCCCTTCAGGTTTTCGGAATAAGGAGATAGGGACACAACAGAAATCAAAAAGAAAACAGAAAGCCTGGAGTTTTGTCATTCACCCAGTAGACTGTGTAAGCAGGTCATTTAATCCCTGTGCCTTGGATGATCCATCTGTAAAATGGGGATAATTGTACTCCACTGGAATTGTTAGGGCAAGGATAATATCAGATCAGAAAGTGCTAAACCGAAGATAACTGTGTCATGATAGTTCTTTCCTTGGTTCACCTCTGTACCTCATTTCTCCATAGTCCTCAAGAGAGATAGGAGGAACACCCCAGATGAGAATAACATCTCCTGAAAAAGAACTGGGGCCCTATAGTCACAAAGACTATATAAAGGGATACAAAACCATTCAGGGACCTAGAAAACCCCAAATGGGGTTATGAAGAGTCAGATATGACTGAAACAACTAAACAACCACAAGGACCTATGTTCTATGGTAAAGGCTGAGCTTGGAAGGTTTGTTAAAATTTAAGATGTGGCATCTTTCTTCAAAACCACTGATTCCCTGAAAATAATCCAAGGAAGTGAAGAGAGGAAGAGGCCCAAAGAAGATGCTCCCCTCATTTCCCACTTCAGGAAGCACTTATTGGCAGCACTCAGACCTCCTCTCCCTGATCTCCTAGATCCTCCTCTGTTTCCTTGATAACTAACTACCCCCATGCCAGCCTTGTCCCCCTGCCCTTACTCCAGGACTGAGCCCTTGTCCACAAGGGCCTCATTATCTGTCCTAGGGTAGGGGCACTGACTCTGAAAATCTCTGGCAGTGGGTGGGCTGGGGGATATTAGGATACAGGCCCCTTGGGCCTGTTTGAACCTAAGCTCCAATTAGGTCAGAGCAAAGTTGTGGGTGGGGCTCAGGATTCTCTCCTTGCTAGGGTTACTAGCAACTCTAGGGCATGGAATCAGAGTTAGGAATCTCCTGATGGAGCCTTGGGGTTCCATGGAGTGGGAAGATCCTGGCAGTATAGAAAAGGGCAGAGGAGAGAAGAGAAATGATTGGGGAGGCAGTTTAGAGAAAGAGGCCAGGGGCGGGTTGGGTCTGCCCTCTTGGAGCCTGGTCAACTCCAAGGAACACCACACCCTCCTGACCTCCATCGGCAGGCTATCTTGTGATGACTTAACCTTCTGACTGTAGTCTCATTCTGCCCCCTGAGATGGGGCTGACTCCCCAAGAGGGCAGTATATAACACTCTGAGTTCAACTTAACTTCTCTGCACCTTGAATAATTCAGAGGGAAGAGTGGGGGAGAAAGGGATAGGACTAGAGTCCTGCGGGGAGGGGAGGTGCCTCGAGGGCAAGACAGGCAGGGACTTGAATGTGGTAAAGAGCAGAGCCAAGGCACTGGAGGAGGGAAGGGGCAGGAACCTGAAGATGGAAGATAATATGGGGGGCAGAAAGAGACAGAGTCAGTACTCAGAGCTTCCATACTCTGTCCTATGGATCATGATCTCCAAGATGGGCAGGTTGGGCTGTGTCCCTTCCTGCTGTCATCTTTCTTCTTTTGACCATAAGAAGAATGCTCTTTGGGGAGTAAGACAATCAAGTTTCTAGATTCTGCTAGGTTCTGATCCCAAGTTCTCTTAACTTACCAGCTCAGTGATACAGGGCAGGTCACTTCTCTGGAGTTCAGGTTCCTCATCCATAAAAAACAAGAGTGTTGGAATGGGCTAGAGGATCTGATCTCTAAGGTACTTTCCAGTTCTAATTCCTATTACAACCCACAGGAATTGGCCCAATTGTGTTCCAGGCCAAGGTGACCCTTTGAATCTCAAAACTGCCTGGAGAAAGTGAAGAGAGAGACTTTGAGATTTGAGAAGAGGGCATGAGTAGCTCATAGACTCAGAGCGGCAGCCCCACAGTACCCTCAGAGATCAACTAGTCTAAACCCCTCATTTTAAAGAAGAGGAAACTGAGATGAATGTAGCTAAGTGAATAGCATTCATTTGTAGTCAAACAGAACTGATTCCAAAGTCTACCTCCAATAGGAACTAGCCTTGTGACCCTGATGAGACACTTATCCTCATCTACAAAATGGGAATAATACCAGGAAAGTTTGTTATGAAATTAAAATGAGATAATGCATGTAAAACTGAGATCATCTAGTCTAGGGGTTGGAGGGGAGGGGGGTTCTATCGATAGATTTCAGGGGGCACATGAACTTGGAACTTTTAATATTTTGGTAATTGTTCCAATATATTTGGTTTCCTTTCTGATCCTCTATATTTCATTTCCTGATTTAAAGACACTGTTTTGACCAAGGGTCCCTAGACTTGACCAGATGACCAGAGGGGTCCACAGCACCAAAAAAAGTTAAGAATCCCTGACCTAGTCCAATCCTTTCATTTCACCAAATAGAGAGCTGAGCACCATAGAAGTTAAGTGACTTTCCCAAAGTCAAACTAATAATTAATGGCAGAGCTGGGACTAAAACTGAGATTTTCTTGACTCCTGGGCCAGTGTTCTTTGTGCAACCAGTCTACTTACTGTCACCCTCCCCAGTGCAAACACATTTGCAATGTAAGTGAATCCTTCTCTAGTTGAATCTAAGGGAGTAGCTAATGGGATTTCAGGCACTGTGACAGGAGGATGGGGAAGATATTTTTGGACAGAGGTCCTTTCTCAGGGCCCTTATTCACACCACCCAGGTGGCTACCTCCTCTGGTCCTGGTGAGAATCGGCCTGCTAGAGACACAGGGCATTCTCTGAAAGACCTTCAGCAAGAGGTCTAACAGTTCCTACAGCTGTGGAAAGGTTTCCTTTTTTTGGTTCTCTTTCCAGTTTCCCCTCTCCTCCCTCTCCCCTTATAGAATAACAGCTAGAAGAGACATTAGAAAATAGACTACAAAAAAAAAGAAAAAAAAAGAAAATAGACTACAGGTATTAATTTATCTGGGCCTCAGTTTCCTCATCTGTAAAATAACACTTTGGGATTAGATCATTGCCTAGGTACCTTCTATAGCTCCGATATAGGAATGTAGGATTTCCAGCAGGAAGGGATCTTAGTTCACCTCTTATCCACTTCCTTCATTTTACAGATGGGAAAGGGATACCCAAAGAGGTCTAATGACTTGCCCAAGGTCGAATAGATAGTGGCCCAGATGCACATTGCTAAAGGCAGTAATGCTCATAGAGGCCCCCTAGCCCTTGCATTACAGGTAGGGGCTGTGTCCTCACTGTCACCCCTACCCCCACCCCCACCCCCACCCCCACCGAATTGGTTCAGAAGCAGTCTTAGCTCGGGACTGTCTTTTCCCTGCACAGATTCCTGTGGGGATTAGAATCTGGGCTTTGGGGGCAGCTGGCTGTCTTCACTTCAGCCCAATTCCAATTAACCCAGTTCAGCCCATTGTTCTCCTGCAGCAACCCTTTCCAGTGGTGCTCTGGCCTCCAAGACCCCCTAAAGATAGAAGGGTCGCCCCTATCCCTTGTCTCATCACCAACAACGGCAACCTGGGGAAATGTTTTGGGTGAGGGTCCAGGGAGAGGAGTTTTAACCACCCTCCCTCAACAGCTTGACGACTCCCTTTTCAAGGTTTCTTAACTAAGGTAGCTTGGACACACAAGGAGACAAAAGGATGGACCATATGACCTTTTTAGGGTTCTTTGACTCAATACTGTACTAACCTCATTACTACTTGCCCCCTTGGGCTTTGACCTAGAAACCGTGTGGGGTAAAAGGTGTGTTTGTGTTGGGGGGGAAGGGAGAGGAAGAACGGTCTCTAGGACCCAGCAGGCTGCTGGCGCACCCGAGAGGTGGAGACAGGCGGCAGGCAGGCAGGCGGGCGGGCGGGCAGGCTGGGAGGGTTGGAGGCGGCGGCAGAGAGGCCAGGCGCGGAGGGCGCCCAGGCGGACCTAGAGAGGGAGAATCTGTGCCCCTAGGCTGTGGAAGGGAAGGGCTGTCAGGCTCACGCCTGGACCTGAGATCCCCCAGAGCGCGGGGCAGGTGTGCGGTGGGGCGGGGCGGGCCGGGGCCGGGCTGGGGCCGAGGTAGCCCCGCCCGGGGCCGGGCGATGCTGGGATGGAACTGAGCTGTTGGGGCCAACCCGGGCACCTCGGGCAGCGGGGCCACCCCGCTGGGGAGCCCCGCTCGGCCAAGGGGAAACCGAAGGGGCACCCAGCCCCTGACCTCCTCGTTCTCCTACTCCTCCTCCTCCCCGTGGCGCGCATTTAAGGAGCTGCCGCTGCCCCCAACTCCGGGAGATCTGCAGCCGGACCCTCCAGCTCCCCAGGGGCCAGGGCACAGAGCCAACCCCATCGCGCCCCCTCCCCTGCCAGGAACCGGCGCAAATGGCCGAGGCGCCCTGAGATCCTGCCTCCCAGCCCCGGACCCGCACGCCGGACCCCGGACCGCAGCCGGCCGGCGGGCTGGCAAACGGGCCGGGGCTGAAGGCTTGGTGCCCAGGACTGTTCCACCGTTCGGCGCCGCTTTCTGCAGCTTCTGCTCAGGTAAGACGCGCCCGCGCCCCCGCCCCACGCCACCTGGGCCCCCCTACCCTCGAAGCCTTTGTGTCCCCCGCCTTTCCCCGGGGTAGCGCGGAGTGGGGGTGGGGGGGGAAGAAGGGCAGCCACCGCGCCCCCTACCCGGGGGACGCACCTGCCCATAGAGCACTCTGGGCGGGGAGTGGGGAGGAACCCCCTTCCCTAGGGCTCCAGGGTGAGCAGCCTGCAGGTGAGCAAGAGGGGGTGATGGGGAAGTGAAAAGGGTTTTCACCTTGCCCCTGCTTTTATCACCCTCCCCTCTTTCTCCTTGTTCCTCTCCCCTTCCTCTTCCTTGCATCACCAGGCAGCCTGGACTCGGTTGAAGGACATCTCTTTGTGTCTCAGCTCAACCCAGCAGCCGCCGCCCCCTCCTCCCCTCTGGCTCCCCTTATCCTTTCTCGGCCAAGGTTCCTGTCCGCTCCCTCTTTCTTCTCTGCGGGAGGGGGCACACACTGTTCTAGGGAGAGGGCTGGAAGGAGAGATGATCCCCAGGGGGATCCCCCCTCCTTCGGGGGCGCTTCAGATCCTGCAGAAAGGAGGGGGAAGAGGGAGGAGCTTCTTCTCGATACCCCCATTCTGGCCTCCCCCCCTTGTCTTCTTTGAGCTCCTGCTGCGCTGACCCGGGCTTGGGGGGGGGGGGGGCAGAAGGGGGAAGGAAGAGTCACCAAAAGCATCGATTCCCCAACCAGATCCACCCTGCGAAAAGAGATATTGGAGGGTGGGTTGGGTAGTGAAAAGAGCACCTAACTGGGAGCCAGGAGACCCGGCTTCCAACCTAGGTTCTGTCACGTTAGCTATGTGACCCTGGACAAGGCACTTTATCTCAGTTTCCTCACCCATGATAGAGACATAAAGGCACCGTATGCTTGAACTTTGGACCTCTCGGAGTTGTGAGAGGCAAACGAGTTGAAATGCTTTAATAAGGTATTGTTCTCAAAAAAGGAACTGCCTCGAGTTCTACCTACCCCCAGCCCTCGAGGCTTCAGTTCGATGGGACAGACCTGGACTGCTGGGGAGCTGTCCTTTTGGACTATTCAGTTCCATGGGTGCTGCCCTTTGGGAAGGACAGATAGATTCCCTGAAATCTATGCCCTCATTTGAGCTACAAGAACAATGAAGCATCTAGCCTGTTAGCTCTATGAGTGGAGTGGGAAGCTTTGTTCAGGAAATTCTAAGAGAACGTTTCCTGGGATCCCCCCTTCCCACTCCCCAGTCCAACCATCCAATCCCAAAGACCTCTGCTTTTCCACCGTGTTTACTTTCCTAGAAAGGCTCATCCAATAAGATGTAAATGATATAGTGATTCCTTCCCTTGCAGAGATAAAAGAAAGAAGTTATATGAATGCCCTAAGCCATTTCCGTTCTGGGTACCTGACTCCCCAAGTGTGTGTGGAGTTGGGGGGTGGGGTTCTTTATTTTGGAAGGGGAGGGAAGCTCAGATTCTTCCTAAGGCTGGATGGGTTCCATATATGTTCCTTCATCCTGGGTCTCAGATAGCCTCTTTTCATCTTCCATCCTTCTTTCCTCCTTGGTTGAGAGGGAGAGAGAATTCATGACTGGAGAAGACAAGTCCTGAGAACCCTGGGTGCCTGAAAGTTTTCTATTTAAATGGAAATAAAAATCTAGTGACTGTTTCCCAACTGCAACTCCAACCCCTTCTATATGTTATGTAAACTAAGAGGGAAACAGAGTGCTGGCCTGGAAAGAATAGGTTTTTCTGCTTTATTAGGCTGGTAGCCTCATAGTTAACCTTATCCTGTTATGGGGATAAGAATCAGTGGGTTGCCCCTGAGATCAGGGACTCCTGAGAGAACAATGTTTCCAGAATGGCTCTTGGAATGTAAATTAAGGACTGGAAGGGGCCTAGTCCAACCTTCTCACTTTACAGATGATGATCAGAGAGAAGTCATTTGCCCAAGGTCACCTAGATAATTAGCATCAAAGCTAGGATTCGAACCAACTCCAGATTCAGCCTTCCTTCTGTCATTGCACCAAGCTGCTTCCCATATCTTTGATGAAACCTTACTTTGTATTGCTATTTACACTTCTACATTCTCCCATTTGATACTCATACCCCAGTGAGATATCACTGTCTTCACTTTACAGATTAAAGAATGAGGTCCAGGGTGGTGATACCTTGTATATGAGACATCCAAATTGTCTCTGTTGATCACATAGGATCACATAGTGTTAGAACTAGAAATTATATCTCCTGACTTCTATTGTCCATTATTCCTTATGACCTTGGACAAACAACTTTCTCTGCTTTGGGCCTCAGTTTCCCTACATTAATTCGTTCCAACTCTTAACATTCTGTGTTCTATAAGGTACCTTCCAAAGCTATGATTCCTGTCAGAAATTGCTCAGTGGACTACTGTATTTTTCCAAGGGTGCTATGTCTTGACTAGCTTGAAGGGGTACCTGAGCCTCTTTCCCAGAAGCCTTGGGAAGTGAGAATGGATTATGGAAGTTATAAAGAGAGTGGATATGAACCCACTCAAATCTTTTTTCAAAGGAACTTTTTAACAGGTAGCATCCTCTCCTGATCCAAAGATTATCACCATTTCAGCTTCAGGCTGGGATACCAGATCTCTATTTACTGTGTGACCTTGGGCAACTGAGCCCCTCTGGGCTTGCACCTCTCCATTTGTGGACTTGGGACAACACAGATAACCTAGGAAGTAGGAGAAGGATGAAGGAAGGAACTGTGTGAAGAAAGTCCACAAATCCCCCATGTTAATATTTCCTCCCTCTGGCTATTCTGCTCTGGGGGCCCCTGAGTTCCCTGGGTGTGTCTCTGAGTATCAGTGAATATGGCCCCTGAGTTTTGTGTGTGTTGTTCCCAATGAGTTCACAACAGCTCCAAGTCTTCCAATGACTGGTGTCTCTGGGTCTGGATAGCCTAAATTCATCAGAAGACAAGCTAAGAGAGGAGCCCTGAACAACTCTTTCATACAGTAGAAGAAATAAGACAGTCCTCAGTTCAGAGTACTTCAGTGATTCCCCATGACCTACAGGAGAAGGTATAAATAAATGCTTTAGCCTGGCATTCAAAGCCTTCTATAATCTGGCACCACATTATCTTGCCTCCTGGTACATTTGACCTCATGATCCAGCCAAAACCTGCTCCCTATCCCTTGACTACACTGTGCCCTTACCTGATTTCTCTTCTGGTTAAAGACTTTCCCTGGAATGCCTTATCCTTTCCTCTCTGAATTATTTCCCTCCTTCAAGAGCCAACTCAAATTCTACCTCTTCCATGAAGCCTTCCCCGATTACTCCTGCTCAGAGTGAGTTCTCCCTCACTACAGTACTTGATGGCAACATTCATTTGATTCATTTATTAATTTGTGTTAGTAATTTTTCTGGTATGCATATCTTAACTCTCCATCTAAATAGTATAAGTTCCTTGAAACCAGTAGCTAAATATTTGAATTCTTCCCCCCAAAAAAGTTGAACATGGAGTGTAGACACTCAATAAATACTTATACTCTCAAAATTTTATAATTGGATAAGACCTTAAAGATCATCTAGTCTAAACTGTTCACTGTAATAATTTTTAAAAGTTGCCATTTATATAGCATTTTAAGGTTTACAAAGTGTTTTCACATACATGCTCCGATCCTCACATCAATCTGTGCAGAGGAGGATTGTGGCTAATTAGAAGGAAATTGGAACCCAGGTGTCCTCCCAGCCCTGGGGTCATTCACGCAATCATTAGTTTAATTGGGTGGCAAAATGAAGGAAGGTGGGAAGTTTGTGTGTGTGTGTGTGTGTGTGTGTGTGTGTATGTGTGTGTGTTGATGTACAGGTGAGAAAACTGTATGTGTTTTGAGAAAATGGATGTGAATTTGTGCTCATCCAGTTTTTCCCCCTTAATAGAATTATCTCTAGATTTTTCTTTAATCCTCAAGGCCCAAGCATTAACCTGGATTTCTCTAAATGCCATTTAGTCTGTGATACATGTGAATTTCCAGCCTTTGCTAACTTTTTCAGGTACTATTTATTCCACTGGCTATACTTATTCGAATATGAAATTAGAGACAGTAGAAGGAGTTCCCTTCAGTCAGCAATGAGGAGACCAAAAATCTTGGCTATTGGCCCTAGGAAAGTCGCTTCCATGATCATCAATTTCTTTATTTGTAAGATGGAGTTGGACTAAATGACCTCTAAGAAATCTTCCAGTTCTGATATTCTGTGTGATATGAGAATGGACAGACAGAAGGAATGATGAGTCTTTGTGTCCCTAGAGTAGTGTCATTCAACAGCCACTTAATGAATGGCCCACGTACATGGCACTGTGCTAGATTCTAAGGAAATGATGATAAGAGAAAACAGTCCCTGCCCCTAAGGGGCTTATTTTCTACTGGGGGACACAACATGTAAACATAAGGTCTGCCCAATCATTGGAGAAGAGAGAGAACCCAACTACCAGAGAGATCAGGAAAGGCTTTCTGTAGGAAGCAATGTGTGAGCTAAACCTTAAGGGAAGCCAGGGAGGTGAGAAATGGAATCTGGGACTCAGGAGCAAGTGGGCCAGTGTAGCTAGAAGAGTGTAGACTATAGGACGTGGGATCATTACAATAAGCCTGTAATGATGGCCTGGAGCCAAATTGGAAAGGGCCAAGCTGAGGACTTGGTATTTTATTCTAAAAGGCAGTTAAAAGCCACAGAAGGTCCTTGAGTAAGGAACAGAATGGTCAGATTTGTGCTATAGGATGCAGAGAGGAGAGATTAGAGAAGGGAGGCTGGAAGTGGGGAATCCAATTAGGAAGCCGATGGCAATCATCCAGGCAAGGGGTGACACAGGACTAAGCGAGGTGGTCAATCACTGTGTGCATGGAGAGAAGAGAAGGAATGTAAGAGAGGCCGAACCCAAGATCTGTCAATTGATTCGATCAGGATGATGGGGAGTTGAAGGAGAGAGACTCCAGAGTTACAAACCTGCATGACTAGGAGGATGGTGGTGCTTTCAACAGAAATGAGCACGTTTGGAGGAGAGGTGGATATAGGAGGAAACAGGAGTTTCGTTTTCAACATCCAGTTGGAGCTGTCCTAACAGGATATTGGTGACAATTGAACTAGAGCTTCAGGAAAGAAACTAGGGCTGGATCTGAAAGTCAAATACATAGATGTGTCGTAGTAGAAAGAGCATTGGACTTGGAATCTGGAAGGTCTCGGTCCCCTGAACCTCAATTTCCTCATCTATAGAAAGGGAATAATAGTGGTATTTACCCCTCATGGCTTTTGTGAGGATATAATGAAATAATATGTGAAATACAAATAATAAAATAATAAGTAATAAATGAAATGAAAAAATATGTGAAATGCAAACCTTAAAGCACTATATAAATGCTTATTCTTATTGTTATTACATAGAGATGACTGAGGCTGATGAGATCACCAAGAGAGGGTATAGAGAGAGAAAAGAAGAGAGCCCCACTTGGAGTGTTGGTTGTGTTGCTTGGATGATAATCCAGTGAAGGAGGCCGAGAGGGAACAGACAAATCAGAGTAGAACTAAGTGACTCAAAAACCAAAGGAGTATCCAAGAAAAAGACTTGGCCATCGGTGTCAAATGCTTGTAGAACGAGAGGAGGGACTTGAAAAGATCAATGTGGATTGGAGCTGGGGACCCATTGAATAGAAATAATATTTTGAAAATGTAAATAAACAGTTATTAAGCTCCTACTTGCAAGCCAGTGCAGAGATACAGAGCTTAAATAAGGTGAAGTCTCCACCTCCTAGTCTACTAAAGGGATTTAATACACACACAGATGACTATAGCTATGAAACACAATCTATTCTTGTTAAATTCATGTCTTTATTGTTACAGGGTTAAAACATAGGTGCAGATAGGGTAACAATAATGTAGCCCACTTGCTTGTGTTCACACAGCTAGGAAACAGGATACATAAATGAGTGAGAGAGGCAAGGAAGTGTTATTTGAAGTCGTGAGTGAAGCCGGATCTTACTGAATCAGTAGATCTAAGAAGGTTTCAGAGACAAGGTGGCATTTTAACCAGGCTTTAAAAGATGAGAAGAAATTTAGCAGGCAGAGATGGGCCAGCAGGAGCATTCCAGGAATAGAGAATCTTGCCAACAAAGTCACAGGGTCAGAGAAGCACACAGGAAGATGGCAAATAGTCCACCATGGCCAAAGCCTAGAATTTGTGATCGTGAATAGTGTGAAATATGACCAGAAAAGTAGGTTGTAGCCAGATGAAAGAGGGCCTTTATCATTCATAGGTGAAAAAAGGTAGTTGGGGGTCTGAGTGAAGGGGTGATGTGATTAGAGCCAGGTATAAGGAAGAAAAGTTTGTCAGTGGGAGGTAAGGGAGAACTGAAGATAGAGGGGCCACTTAGAAGGCTGTGAATTCTAGAGGAGTAGCAATGAAGGCATATCTAGGGTGGGATCAGTGAATGTGGTGCCTAAGGGTCTAAGGTCTACCTGAGGCAAAGGCAAAAAGATACTGGAGAGAAATCTGGAATCAAAATCAAGGGGCCGGCAGCTATCTGGAGCTTCCAGCAATCCTCTTCAGCCATGGTCATCTCACCTGCTTCCTGGAAGAGTTACTAGAGAGCTGTTGGATTTTTTGCCATTAATCATAAAGAAGGGGACCATTTGGGATATTACAGAAAAATCGAGGGAAAACTCCTGGTGTGAGAATTCCCTTCACCAATATATATAGTGATCTGTCTATGATTTAGTAGTTGTACTAAAGCTTCCTAAAAACTGACAGCTGGAAGAGACCTTGAACAGTAAATCCTAGGATGTTGCTTCAGGCACAAGAAGTTAAATGATTTGCCTAGGAACACCCCACTAGTAGGTCAAAGGTAGGATTTGAATCTAGGTCTTCCTGACTCTTAATGACAACAGTTTCTATTTACAATGCTGGTGTTTTACATTTTTCTCATACCTTATGTATTTTAAAAGCACATCCCCATAAAGGTAATGTTTTCCTAATTTGACAGATTTGATAATAAAGGCTTAAACAGGTTGTGACCTGCTCATGGTCATACCTAGTGAAAAGCTAAGACCCCAAATAAAGTCTCCTCCTTAGTCCAGTAATCCATCCTTGAGATTCTCTCCAAAGGAAAGTCTTTTGTAGATGTAGAATTGTAGATGGAGAAACTTGGGCAACAAAGAGGCAAGATCACCTATAAAGACAGGTTTCTCCAAGTCTTTGACATGCAAGCCAGTAAAACAAGGTCAAGTAGAAAGGTAAGAAAGGGAGCGATTGGTACTGGATCCTAGGGACAGCTTAGAAAGATCTTTCTTCAAATCTGAGGTAGTTTCCTCAGAAGCCAAGCATGACTTAGGTCCTCCTAAGTTGTACCAGGCACTGAAGATACTAAGATGAAAAACACAGCTATGTGAAGGATGGATTGGGGAGGGAGAAGCTGGAAAGCAGGCATCGATTAGGAAGCTGTCACTTTTCTACACCAGAGATAATGAGGGCCTGGCATGACAGAGATAATATAGTAGCAGCAGGTCAAGTGAAGAGGAGATGATTGTTTCAGAAGATCATGGAGACACAATCAAAAGGCTGAGGTGGTTGACCAGATGTGGGTAGAGCAGAACAGAGAAGAGTCAAAGACATTTCAAGTCCAAGTGATAGAAAACTGGTGGTTTTGTCAACAGAAATTGGGAAGTTGGAGTGAAGAGGTTTTGTAGAAAGACAACAAATTCAGGCTTAGACATGTTGAGGGTGAGGAACTGGTAGGACATCCAGAGGAAGGTATGCAGAAGGCAATAGGAACTGTGGAGTGGTGGAGTGGTCACTTGGGGGAGGAATCGGAGCTAGATATATTGATTTGGCATACAGCTGCCAAATGGATATTAATAAGACATGAGTCTGACTCTGTCATGCCCCACCTTCTCAAGAAACTTCAGTGATTTCCTATTGCCATTGGGCTAAAATACAAACTGAGATTTAAAGACCTCCACAATCTGAATCCAACCTATCCTTCTAGTGTGATTTCCCATTATTCTCCCTCATACATTCGATGTTCCAGCCAAAATGGCCTTTTTCCTATATATCTTCCCTCCATGTCTTTGCACAGGCTCTATCTTGCCATGTATACCTGGAATGGTCTCTCTCCACACATCTGTCTCTTGGGATCCCCAGCTCCCTTCAAGGCTCAGCTCAAATACCACCTCTGACACTAGACCCTTCTTCATTTCCCATTCCCCAGTTGGTTGGTTCTATCCCTCATTCCCCATTAAAATTACTTTGTATATGATTTGTATTTACTTCTCTGTGTATATATCTCTTCAGTACAGTGTAAGCTTCTTGAGAGCAGGGACTATTTCATCTCCATCTGGAACATAGTAGGTATTCAGTAAATGGTTGTTGAATGGGTGAGTCACCTATATGGAAGTGATCATCAAAGTCATATGAATGGGTGAAATTGCCAATTGAGGGAGTATAGATAAAGAAAAGAAGAGCCTTGGGGACATCCATAAGTATACCTCTATCATAGGATCTAGGATTTAGAGCTAGAAAGAACCTAAAAGATCATTTCACCCAACAACTCATTTTCTAGATCAGGAAATATCACATAAACTACTGCAGAGTTAGAATTTGAACTCAGGTAGGCTGACTCCAAATCTGGTACTCTTTATATTATGTCATCAAAGACAGATCAGCAAAGAGGACAGAGAAGTAGTCGGATAGGTAGGAGAGTCAAGAAGAGACTGTCATGGAAGCTAAGAGAGAAGACAGCATCAAGAGAGGAAGTGGCCAGTTTCACAGATGTGTAAGAAAGATCAAGGAAGATGAAGACTGATAAAAGTCTTTGGCAGTTGTCATTGGCAACATAGGGGAAAAAAGTTTTAGTTAAGTGAGGGAGTCAGAAATTACCATGAAAAGGGGCTGCTAGGTGGTGCAATGAATAGAGCACCAGCCCTGGAGTCAGGAGGACCTGAGTTCAAATCCGGCCTCAGACACTTAACACAAAAACTAGCCAAGTGACCTTGAGCAAGTCACTTAATCCCTACTGCCCTCCAAAAAGCAAAAAAAAAAAAAAATTAGCATGAAGGGATCGAGGAATGAATTAATCCGTGGTGAGGGAGTCATGACAGTAAATGTAGACTACCCTTTCTAGAATTATAGTAGTAAGAAGAGGAAGAAAGAGGAGGCTTTCAGGGTCTACAACAGATTTTATAGGTATGTATTTTTTGGTGAGGAGAAACCTAATCATGTTTCTAGATCAGGGTGGGGGGAAGGGCAAAGAACCAGTAGAGATTTAGGAAGGACCAAAGATGGTGAACTGGAGTGAGACCCCACAGGAAACAAAAGGTGGTCAGATTAAGGGCAGAAATGGAGGGGTTAGCCTTGGCAAGAAGAGCCAACCTATCCTCTGAGACCAGAATGCAGATGAAGAAGACAGGTAAAGAAAGACATAGGGAGGTTTTGAGGTGTGAAGAGGACTGGAAGCTTATAAGGAATAGGGTCAGTCTCCTAAATGAAGGAGGCAAGGAATTTGCTAAGAGAAGTGGTGGAGGTGAGGTTGGCTGTTCAAAGAAAGAGGGAAAGGTCTAGAACATCTGCTTAGGAAGGCATGATAGGAGTCGAAAATTATAGGAAGGATTTCGATGTAGTGATAACAATGCAGATTAGTATGAATTTGTAAGGAGACCCATCAATTTTGTGATTTCTGTCCATACTGCTGAGTGGCTCAAGAATCAGAGTAGAGGAGTTAGCCAGTGTTGGGTCTTAATGAGGTGGGCATTAAGGATTTGAGAATGGAGGGCCACATGGAGTGGCCAGGTGGCGCAGTGAGTAAGAGCGCCGCCCCGGCATTGGGAGACCCCGGCCTCAGACACTTGGCACCCACACAAAATAACTGGCCGTATAACCTTGAGCAAGTTACTTAACCCCAAATGCTTTTAAAAAGAGAGAGAGAGATAGAATGGAGGGCCACTCTTTCATTGAAATGGCATTCAAGGCTATAAATGAAGGGAAATCAAGTCAGAACAAGGATGACAAATTGAGAGAGCAGGGAAAGACTGAGGGACTGAAGGTCATAATGAGGGTAAGCAGCAGGCTCAGGAGCAAGGAGAAAGTGATAGAAAGGTAGGAGATTGTTATCAGAGAGGAACTTCAGAGTTCAGGATCTCAAAGGTGATGCTGGGAGTCCAAGATGCCTTACCTCCTCTCGTAGGTAACCATAGAATTGAAGATTATGAAAGCTGAGGGGATTCATGATTTGAGAGGCCAGGGTGTGATGTAATTGATAGAGTAATGGATTTACAATCAGTCTAAATCTGGTTTCAAATCTAGCCTCTGATTATCTTTAATAGATTTTTATTAATATCTTTTATTTTTATATCACCTAGATTCTCCCATATCTCTCCTCTTCTCCCCCTCTCCCCTGAGAGACTCATCCCTTATTACAAAGATTTAGCCCCCTAAAAAAAGAGGAAGAAGAGGAAAAAACCCAGCCAAACCAATCCACACATCACTAGATGCAAAACTGCCTGTGATTCTTCCAAGCTATGTAACCAGGGGCATTTTGCCTAACTTCGGACTGCTTCCTCATCTGTAAAACAGGGTTAATGATACTGGCAGTATCTATCACGTGGTTCTTAGGAGACTCAAATGATGTAATGTCTGCAAAGCAAGTGAAATCCTCAAGCTCTGTAGAAATGTCTGTTATTTATTATCATCATCATTGTTATTACCCATATGACTATTCAAAGGGTCCCCAATATGAACATGGAAGTCACAGAAGATGGGGACAGTGATTAATGAGAAAGGGACATTGGGAACCAAGAAATGAAATCAGTGAACTTGGGTCTAGTTCAAATTGTCCCAGAAGGTGGTAAGGCCCAGGGCCTACTCAGTCTCCCTGGATCTTCAGTGGTCCACTCCCTTCTAGTCACCTGGAGTTGTGTTAGATGCAGCTGTGAAAGACAGCATGATGTGGAAGAAAGAACTTCACCCATAATAGCAATCACATACACTTGTCCAGGGAAGGGAGGATAGAATCACAAGAGTTAGATCTGGACAGACCTTAGAAGTCTTTTAGATCCATTCCATTCATTCATTCATTCATTCATCTATCAAGCATTTTTTAAAAATTTTATTAATATCTTTTGGTTTAATATCACCTAAAATTTACCCTATATCCTTCCTCCCCTTACCCCCAGAAAGACATCCCTTCAAACAATTAAAAAAAAAAGAGGAAAAA
>NW_027185694.1:30847030-30849247 GCF_028583685.1 Petaurus breviceps papuanus | reverse complement strand
TTGGGGTCATATGTATACCTTCTAATTTTGCAGCATTCATTTGTTTTGTGGTTCTTTCCATTTCCATTTCAATGAGCATTTATTAAGTTCTGAAACATTTGGCACTTTCCACAAAAACATTTTACAGATGAGGAAACGAATACCCAGAGAAAGGAGGTAATTCACTCAAGGCCACACAGGAGACAACGAGAACCAGGGTCCTGTCACTCCAGATCTCTTGCTCTCTAATCATAGAAGCTACTAAGCACCTTTACATTCCCTATAAAATTTAATCTTCACAACAGTCTTGTGGGAATAGAGGCTGCAAGGATTATTTGACCCCATTTTACATGTGAGGAAACTGAGGTTCAGATGAGTTAAATTAGCTGCCTAATTGCTTGACCATGTATCTATGAAGTAACAGAATTAGGGTTCACAGTGGGACCTCCTGGCCTCAAATCCAGTCCTCCTTTCCCCACACCATGCTGTGGTTGTTGCTAACTTACTCTGTATGGTTTGGGGAATGAGAGGAGACAGGCTGATAAAAGAGGTGTCTTTATGTGCTTTCAATACTGGGAATTAGGAGACCTAGATTTCAATCCCAATTCTGCCACTTAACTTTCTTGGTAATGATACACAAGTGACTTCCCTTCATCAAACCTCAGTTTTCCCCTCTGTAAAATGAAAGGCCTGGACAAGATGCTCTCAAAGATCCCCTACAGACTTAAAATTCATTGATGTGGTCCTTGGAGACTGAGCCCCAAAGTCAAGTTTGTTGTCCCTTCCCTTATTATCCCACTTTGGAGTTAGATTTGGATCCCTTCTTCCTCCTAATCAGTCCATTAGCAAGAGTCCTCACTTAATAACTCTGCTTTATGAGGCAAGGCTTAGATTCCAGTGTTATTAATTGGCTGTTGATTTCTGCTTCTGGGCTATTAAGCCTCTGGCCAGTACTGAGAGTTGAAGAGCAGGCAGAACCCAGGGGAAGGTTTTCCAAACCTGCCCGTCCCCCTCTCCATTTGTGCCTTAGTAGCTGGAGTTCAGGGCTTAGGTGAGCATTCTCTATTTTCTTCATTCCCTCTGGGATTCACCAGACACACCCTCTCTGCTCTAACTCATATCGAGCTAATCTTTTGTGATTTACAAAGCATTTTCCTTACAATCGCCCTAGGAAGTTGGTATACTGATGCTCCCATTTAATAGATGAGGAAACTGATTCCCAAGAGAGGTGAAGTCAATTTTTTAAAGTTTCAGGTGGCAGAGCTGGAATTCAAACCCAGGTTCTCCAGTTCAGATCCTTGTCCTCTATCCACTTTTCTATGATGTTTTTCTGCCCAGGGCTAGACAAAGCAACTGCAAACCAGAAGAAGGAACATGTCACTGAGGTATTGAAAGCCCAGGAGAGTCCCCTTGAGAATCGGAGTATCTGAGATCCCTAGAAGGGGCCTATCAAATCACCTGGTCCAACCCTTGCTCTGTTCATGCCCCTCCATGATGTCCTCAGCAAATAGTTGAAGACAAGGACCAGCATCCAGAGGGACATACTAGTGCTTGACAGCCTCCATGTCTGGGAAGACATCTCAAGTGGTCTTCCTGGGGCCATTCTGGAGCTCTAGAACAGGTTCTATCTCTCGTGAATGAGACCTGGATATGTAGAAATCAAGAATGGGAATAGCCTGTTGGTTAATTATAATGAATTCAAGGCAGCCACTAATAACTCTTCTGGATAATAGCAATGGAATTGAACTGTCTTCTTCAGTTGTATGTTGAAGAGGGAAGTAGTTTGTAAAAAAAAAAAATGAAGTGGACAGGATACAATTTCCAAATGATAAATGCAGAGTGATTTTGTTAGGGACCAGACAGTGAATAATGACTTGTTTGAGTAAAAGAAGACCTGGGGATCTAAGTGGACCAAAAGAACTAACTGCTTTGAAAAGGATATCAGGTCTCCTTGAATCTGGGATGTGGTGAAAGGAATATGATGTGAACCCAGTCCTATGCTAGGCTTTATTGTAACTGTGGGAGAAGTGAATAGAGAACACTAGTAATAATAATAGCTTTCATTTCTATAGTGCTTGAGGGTTTACAAAGTTCATTCTTAATAACCTAACAAGATAGGTAGTACAACTAATATTTTCCACATTTTCAAAGACAACCAAAAACCCAGAAGATCAAATTCAGGGCCAAAGTCTAATCCCAGTGCATGGTGATGGAGTCTCTCTCTCTCTCTCTCTCTCT